>NC_056743.1:426543444-426628444 GCF_019279795.1 Protopterus annectens | reverse complement strand
AAGGTTTTTCCATCTTATACATCACTCCTCCTACTACATTACATAACCTCACCTTGCTACTCTCCACTCCCAACTTCTTCAGCATTATGCCTTTCACCCATATCACCTTACCTCAGATCCCTACTTCTGTTCTCAATTCTTCCTTTCTTTCTCCTTCCCTACATCTTAACTGCCTATAAACATCTTCATTACTCTAACTTCCACCAAACCACTAAACAAACATCCCTTTCTGCTCTACCATCCACCCTGAAGCACATAAACATAACATCTACTACCAACTATTTCCTCCCACGGTATCATAGAGTCACCCATATTACCTATCAACACTACCATGTTAAGAGAGCACATAACATGCTAAATCTTTCTCTCATTCACACATATAGACTACACCTTCACCTCCTACTAAATGGTGATGTTCACCCCAACCCTGGCCCTATCAATAACAGCCCCACCTTCCCAACCAAACCCTCTCCCTCTCATACCCCTACAAGGCCTCCTAACTCCCTCTTCTTAGCCCACTTAAACATACATAGTATTAATAATAAACTAACTCACCTTCATGCCCTACTGGATGTACATAACTTTGACATTCTATGTTCAACTGAGACATGGTTTAAAACCATTTATCCCAGACTATGAAATCCCCCCTCCAGGATATAGTATTTTAAGAGGGGATCGCCTTCACAAGAAGGGAGGGGGCGTTGCCTTAATATCCAAAGCAGGGCTCCAACTTACACTATTTGATACATACCCTTCATCTGGTACCAATTCTGAAACACTTTTTGCTAAGCTACAACTAAACACTTGTAAGTCCATCTACATTTTATGCTCATATCTTCCTCCAGGTAATAACATCAACTTCCTGGAAAATATCCTAAGTTGGCTGTCCATTAACTTTCCTCAAGAAACCATTGTGCTAGGCAACTTTAATATCGACTGGAATACCTGCAATTCTGATAACCCTACTAACCACATAAACCTACATGGCTTCTCTCAAACTATCACCTTACCTACCAGAATCCATAAACCCACCAACAAAGAATCCACCCTAGACTGGATCCTTATAAATACTCAGTCCCCAACCTAAAGGGTAGGTATTCTCCTTGATGACATTAGTGGTCACTCACTAAACTATTTAATTCGACAAAAGACCTACACACCAAGTCCTATAACCTTCAGAACTACTCGTTCCAATAAACATTTTAACCCTAAACACTTCCAAAATGAACTGAGAGTTTGCAACTGGTCACCCTTAAAACACCTCCAACTAGAGGAAGCAGCGACATACTTCAATTCCAAGTTCCTTGAAATCCTAGACTACCATGCCCCTTCTGGTACCCTTATGAATAGAACCAAAACTGCACCATGGCTTACAAAGGAAACTAAACAAACAGTTTGCTAAGAAACAAACTTTGGGCCAAATGGCACTCTTCCAAAGACCCATCTGAGCACTTAAAATTTAAACAGCTCAGAAACTCTACTAAAACTTCTATACTGTTGCACAAAAAAAAACTTCTTTCAACTTCAACAAGCCAACCAACAAAATCCTCAGAAATTTTGGTCAGGAATCAATAGATTCCTTCATCCAGGCTGCTCTAAGACACCTACCCCATCCGGAATTACCCAAGACACTCCCAAACATATTGCTGGCTCCTTTAATAACGTCTTTACTGAAGCTATCCAGTCACTTGCTAACTCACTACCTCCTGTATCCTCTACTTCACCCCCATCCTCCTATATCTCTCCACCCACTTTCCAACTCCAACCCATCCCTACATCCCTCATCTGTACCCTCCTTCAGAAACGCAAACCCTCTACCCCTTCAGCTGACCTTTTACCTGCTAAGTATCTTCAAATAGCAGCCAAAGTTATTGCTTATCCTATCTCTATCCTAATAAACAGGACCATTAAAAAAGGTACCACCTCATCTATCTGGAAAGTCTCACACATTATCCCCCAACACAAGGGTGGCAACTCAACAGAACTTTCCAACTTTTGTCCTATTGCCCTACTCTCGCCCATAGCTAAAATCATGGAAAAATGCATCCACTGTCAATTACTAGACCACCTTCTCCTAAAAGGCCTATTAGCCAGCTCTCAGCATGGATTTTGACCCTTCCATAGCACCACTACTGCCCTCCTGTCATTTTTTGACCACATTATCAAAAAACGTAACAACTACACCCTGTCCTCTGCTATATTTATTGATCTTTCAAAAGCATTTGACATGGTTAACCATCAACTACTCTTGAATCAAGCCCCTCTCACTGGATACTCAAGCACTACAGTGGTTCAATCCTACTTAGATAACAGGCAACAAGCAGTGCTTTGAGCAAACACTCTATCTGCCCCTCTTCCTGTCACCCTTGGTGTACCCCAAGGATCTATTTTATGCCCTCTTCTATTCTCCATCTTTATAAATGATCTATCTATTAGTATCCCTCAAGCTGTAACTATACAATACGCTGATGACTCTACGTTAATATCCTCAGCTACAGGGCCTTCTGAACTGCAGTCAATTACCCAAAATGTCTTTGAGCTTGTAGAAGAATGTTTTTTACAACGCGGTCTCCTCCTCAACCCAAAAAAGACTAAACTACTAATATTTACTCCTACACAAACATCCACCCCATTTCACTTCTCTATTAAATCCAAAAATGGCACAGTCATATCTTCTGACACTTCTACCAAACTATTAGGAGTTACTATTGACCATAGCCTTAACTATGATACTCATATCAACTCCACAATAAAATCAGTTAACCGTAAACTAGGCTCCCTCTACAAAATGAAACCCTTACTTACTCCCACAGCCAGAACTATTGCCCACACCCACCTTATCTCTACTCACTTTTATGCCTCTCCTATATACACTACTCTATCTAAAACTAACCTCAACAAGCTTGCAATCTCCTACAATAGTATAGCCAGATTTGCTACTGGCTCCCCCTTTAGAACCCACCACTGCCAAAATCTGAATCAACTGGGTTGGCTTGAACTGCACAATCAGATTTTATTTCAACAACTAATTATTACCCATAAAACTCTTTATTATCCAGGTAAAACACCAATTCTCACAAATCATACCAGCCCATATAGCAATCTTACAAATCTACGCTCGGCCAACAAATTACTGGTATCTATACATAAACCCTACAATAAAGCAGGTGATTCCCTGTTCTTTAATGCACTGGGTAAAAGCTGGAACCTACTTCCTTCTGAACTTACCTCTCTCTGCTCTACTACACTTTTCAAACAGAAACTTAAATTATATCTGACTAGCCACTGGCTCTGTCCCTGTACTAACACAGAGTAAGATGTTCTCATCCTGTTATCATTATCGTCTTTTTCTTCCTTTGCTATTCCTGTTATCTTTATCCTCTATTTCTTCCTTTGCTTTTCCACCTCTACTCAGTTTTCACTTTAAAGTCCACTACCTCTATGTCAGACTTATTCTACCCAAGATATACATAATGAACTTCTCCCCTGTCGCTCTTCTACCCCTCAACTAATTTTCTCCCAAGTCTGTTCTCTTTAAACTAGTCTCTCCTGCTGCTCCTTACTTAAAACTTTGTTCTGGAATCTCCTCATCCTTCTGAATACTCCCCACAGTGATTGGCTGGGAGGGGGGGTACAAAAAAAAATTAAGGGGTGTCTTATTTTGTTCTACTTTCTTATATCACATATGCTTATTTACTTTGTAGCACATGTTTTGTATGACTAGTATCTTTAATTGAAGTTTAATGTCTTGAAACTGAATTTTTAATGTGCTGTTTGTTTTATGTGGAGCTCTTCTCCCCGGGCCTCTACTGAAAATGGACATATCTCCAGTTAGACTAGCCCGGTCAACAAATGTAAAATAAAATAAATAAATAAATAAAATGAAGAGAAGGATGAAGAGCCCCCGATGAATGGGTCAGCAGATCTGGAACTGGGTCCAGGATCCAGGGTTCTTCTAAGAGATGAGGCTGGAGGAAGGGAAACCAAATTTGCCGAGGCCAGTAAGGGGCTATTAAGATCATGGTCCTTCCCAGATATTTTGCTTTCTGTAATACTTTGGAAATCAGAGGGAAGGGGGGAAAGGCATAAAGGAGACCCAGGGGCCAGTTGTGCACCAGTGCATCCCTTGGGGCATCCCCCAGCGGGGGGATCAGGGCAAAGTAGCTGCTGCATTTCGTGTTTGTTGGGGTTGCAAAGAGATCGCAACAAGGCTGGCCCCACCTGCAGAATATCCGTTCCGCTACTTGTTTCTTTAGGGACCACTAGTGAGGCAGAAGAATTGCCCTGCTTAGCTTGTCTGCTATCACACTGGATTTCCCCGGGATGTGCGTTGCTATCAGAAAGCTCTGTGTGGAGACTGCCCACTGTCATACTTTCATGGCCTCTCGACACAGGCAGCAAGATTTGGTTCCACCTTGTTTGTTTATGTACCAGACCACTGACATATTGTCTGTCTGGACTGCAATTGTTCCCGGAGGTAGAGAGTCTTGAAAGGACTGCAATGCTAGAAGTACCCCTCTCATCTCCAGAACATTTATATGTAGATGAACCTCTTGTTTCTTCCATGTGCCTTGGGCTGTTCTTCCCTGATAATGCCATCCCACCACCCTATCAAGGAAGCGTTCGGGGTCAACATAGCTATGGGATTGGGTAGAATGAATGGACAGCCCAGAGTTACCTGTTGAGATGTCAGCCACCATTCAAGATCCTTCTTGCACGTATTCTTTATGATGATTTGGTGTGACACTGGGAGTTCCTGAAAGGACCATTGAGAGAATAGGAGCCATTGTAGAACTTGCATGTGCATTTGAGTGAAGGGAATGGCAATGATCACTGTCGCCATCGATCCTAGCAATTTGAGTACCATTGAGACTGGGGCTGTTTCCCTTGGAAGCAGGTCTAATATTTGTTTTCGTAAGAGACAGACTCTTTCTGGAGGCAGAATTAATGTCACTGAAACTGTGTTTAGTTCTGCTCCTATAAAGACCGTCTGTTGCAATGGCAATAAGGGAGATTTTTCTGAGTTGATAGTAATCCCCAATTGATTGCAGAGATTTAAGGTTGTGTCCCTCGCCTGAACCTCGCCTGAATAAGTTGATGTTTGTTGGTGGCAGTGAGGAATCGGTCATCTAGATATGGAAAAACCTGGAATCCCAAACATCTCAGGTGAGCAGTGACTAATGCCATACATTTGAACACTCTGGGGGCTGTAGTGAGATCAAAGGGCAGAGCGTGAAATTGATAATGGCTGGCTCCCAGCTGGATGCGCAGATGATCTCTGGATGGCCTATCCATCTTTATGTGGTAGTACGCATCCTGAAGATTTATAGAGCACATCCAATTGTCTTTCCCCAGAAAAGGGAGTATTGACTGAAGAATGACCATCCGGAACTTCATCTTTTTTACTGACTTGCTTAGTCTGCTTAGGTCCAGAATAGGTTTCCAGTCCCCGTTTTCTTTGGAACTAAAAAGTACCTTGATTAAGGTCTAGATCCTCTCTGGTATGCTGGGACTGGGTAGATGACACTTTTCTCCAGCAACCTTTGGACCTCTAAGGCTGCTTGGTCCCTAACTGGGTGGAACATCTGGGATTTTCTTTACTAAAGGGGGTAGAGTGGCAAAGGAAATTGAATATCCTCTGGATATTATGCTTTGTACCCAGCTGTCTTTTGTTATTTTTAGCCAGGCATCTAGGTACAAAGATAGGAATCCCCCGACTGCCTCCAGAGAAGAATAGTTGGGCCTCCTTTCAGGAGCACTGATAGGGCTTGCCAAAGAACTGATCTCTGTCACCCTGGTTCTGCAGACCCCCTCTGCCGCATGGGCGAAGTCTTCCATTATTACCCTCTCCTCTGCCTCTAGAGGGGGTTTCACCATGAGTGTTCTGGAAAGATCCTTGAGATTTACAGAACCATATATTTTCACCTCCCCTCCCTTTGGGGTAAGGCCTATTTGGGGTAGAAAAACATACTCCAACAGTAGACAAGGTCATTCCTTCTTTTTCACTCCTGGTAAGTGTTTCCTTTACCTTTGGTCCGAAAAGGGATGAACCTTCAAAGGGGGTGTTAATGAAGGAAGACTTAAAGGGTTCCGCAAAGGAACATAAGCGCATCCAGGAATGTCTCCTGAGAGCAATCCCTGTACCCGCTGCTCTGCTCGTACCATCAGCTGCATATGATAACAGACGCATGGAGGAGTTCACTATTAAATTAAGAGTAGAGAGCAGGGAAGTTACCGTGTCCAAAACCTCTGCAGCTACTGAACCCTGCAGGATGTCTCCTAGCTCCTTCAGGAGATCCCTTTGTAATTTAGTGAAATGTGTGAGGTAGTCCAGCAATTGAAGGACAAAGGCCACTGAACTAAACATACGCTTCCCGTATCTGTCCATAATCCTGGATTCTCTATTAGGAGGATGAACAGATGAAGAAGTCTCTAATAATTCTTTCTTGGTGGCTGTTGCCACCACCATAGCATCAACAGGTACTCCTTTAGTAAGATAAGGTCTATCTTGAGGGCTAGTTATAAATTTGGTAGGCCTCCTGGGTACAGGTTCCATGGTGTCTGGGGACTCCCAAGTCCTTCGATTGAGTAATTCAAGCAACTCATCAAAGGGTGGAGACACCCAAGAGGTGGAGGGTTGAGACCCAAAAGCTTTCAGGAGGACTGACTCATCATCAGAAGGGTTAAGGGATTTCCAGCCACCCCTCTGTTTAAGAATTTCTAAGATATCTGTAAAGGAGATATCTTTTGAGGGGGACCGTGGGGACCCTTCTGACTCATCCAAGTCAGTATCTGAACACGGCCACTAACATCTAATTTTAATATTAGTATAAGATAACTATGTGCCCGTGAAAAAGAAGGGCTGTAATTTAACCCACACACACACACTCTCAATATGGCCTAAAAACACAGCCACTAATTCCTCAGTAATTTAACTAACTGAGATAATAACTAACTATATTATCTATATAATGTAAGTATAGAGTTAACACTGTAAACTATCTAAATCACTAAGTAACAAACTAAACTAATTTAACAGTTATTTATGAGAAAAATAAAGTTATTCACTGGCCAGAGCTGGTGAATGTCCGATCAAGTTGCAGCGGCAAACGAGATATGAGGAAAGATCAAGGTGCATCATGGATAGGGAGTTGGCCTCGAGCTGGTTGAAGATCTCGAGCTTTTGCAGTTAGCCGAGTCAGAGCCAAGGATCGGCTCTGAACCCATCAGTAAGAATGAACGGCGAGATAGAACAACTTCACATCTAACTTTTATAACACATTGTAAAGGACTTAATTTCAATGTATTTTCTTGAAGTTTTGCAAGTTAATCTTCTGTGTTCCAGCAGGGTATGCTGTGGTTACATTCTTGAAGCTCAGTACACAACATACAGTTCTGTATAAATCATATCAATATTCAGAAATGTTATAGAATTATTTACAAAATTCCAGACAGCTGGGCTGGCAGTGTCACAAAGTCACTAGTGGGGTAGTTTTAAAGGGGTGAGTGATGAGAATGATAGTTAAGGTTAGTGAGATTTATAGTAAGAACAGAGTTGTTTAAAGTAACATACAGATCAAAAAGAGTTTCCTACTGCTTTTGAGGGGTAAAGATTGGGGTAAGCTAGAGGACGGCTCAACGAGAATAGGATGTTTATCTATTTGGATACATGCAGGGGCAGATTTTAGTATTTAGTAGGTAGTTCTTTAGGGTGAGTTTAAATTTGTCGAAGCAGCTAATGGTGTTTAGGGTGGTTGGAAGCAAGTTCCATAGTTTAGCAACAGTGTATGAGTAAAGGCAGTGTCCAAGCTCTTTTGTTTGGTACACGAACAGTTATGAGTTGTTTATTTTCAGAGCGAAAGGTTCTGGTGGGCTATAGGGTATTAAATGCTCTTAAGGGCAGGGCAGTTGTTTGGATTGTAGACAGTTTTATGTGCTATGATCAGCTGAATGACGTTAACATGATGTGGAAATTCCAGTCAGTTTAATTCTTTTAAGGCTTGGCAGTGATGTGAGCGGTATGAGCTACCTGTGGCAAATTTGGTGATTTTATAGTAGCAGGACTGGAGCTTATTTTGTAGAAGTGAGTGCAGGTTAGTAAAAATAGGGGCATTGTATAATAGGGAGGGGAGCAAGTGCTAGTGAGGGCATTTTTGGTGGTGCTGTCCAAGAAATGTTTATGCCTGTATAGGGCTCCTAATTCACTGTGTTTTTTTAATGGCATTAGTAATATGGTGTTCAAATGTAAGTTTATTGTCAGTGGTAATACCTAATAGTTTAGCATGGGATAAAGATAATTGGATGAGCAGTCTGAATTTCTCTCCAGTCTATCTCGTCTTGCCCTTCTTGAGGATAGACGGAACTTCTGAGTATTTTGTTTGGCTACCTTATAATATTGTTAATTTATTGACATTTGTTGACTGAGAAAGTCCGACTGGGACAGGAGCCTATTTTCAGCAGAGGCCGGGGAGAAAAACTCCACAAACACATGATGATTACAAAGTATTTTACAAAACTTTACAGAATTTACAGAAATAAAAGTACAATACAGTACAATATAACAAAATGAGAAACATACTAATACATTGATGGAAGTTACAATATCAGAGAGAAAAACAGAATAATTTACAAGATACACACACACACACACACACACACACACACACACACACACACACACACACACACACACACATACTTTTTTTTGTAAATATTGAAATAGGTTGAAAGTTAAGAAAGGAAAAGATCACTAGAGGGGTAGTGTTACGTTGAAAGAATTAATAAAGGGAAAGAAAAGTCCCTAGTCGGGTAGTTTTAAAACGGTGAGGGATTAGAATGATAGTTAAGGTTAGTGAGATTTATAGTAAGAAAACAGTTGTTTAAAGTAACATAAAGATCAAAAAGTGTTTCCTACTGGTTTTGATGGGTAAAGATTTGGGTAAGCTAGAGGAAGGCTCAAGGAGAGTATAATGTGTATCTATTTGGATAGATCCAGGGACAGATTTTAGTATTTAGTAGGTAGTTCTTTAGGGTGAGTTAAAATTTGTTGAAACAGCTAATGTTGTTTAGGCTGGTTGGAAGCAAGTTCCACAGTTTAGCAACAGTGTATGAGTAAAGGCAGTGTCCAGCTCTTTTGTTTGGAACATGAACAGTTATGAGTTGTTTATTTTTAAAGCGAAGGGTTCTGGTGGGGCTATAGGGTATTAAATGTTCTTAAGGGTAGGGCAGTTGTTTGGATTGTAGACAATTTTATGTGCTATGATCAGCTGAATGACGTTAACATGATGTGTAAATTCTAGCCAGTTTAATTCTTTTAAGGCTTGGCAGTGATGTGAGCGGTATGCACTACCTGTGGCAAATTTGGCAATTTTATGGTAGTAGAACTGGAGCTTATTTTGTAGAGATGAGTGCAGGTTAGTAAAAATAGGGGCACTGTATAAGAGGGAGGGGAGCAAGTAAGTGTTGGTGAGAGCTTTTTTGGTGGTGCTGTCCATGAAATGTTTATGTCTGTATAGGGTTCCTAATTTTCAGTGTTTTTTAAAGGCATTACCAATATGGTGTTCAAATGTAAGTTTATTGCTAATGGTAATACCTAATATTTTAACATGGGATACAATTTCAATTTCTGTGTTGCTTTGGGAAAAAATATGAAATTGACAGTCAAGTGAGAGGGGTTTTGCTGCAAAGAGTAGAGGTGTTGTTTTTTGGCATTAAGGAGTAGTTGTGATTTAGTTAACCAGGCTTCGATTGTGGTGAAGGTATCTTACGTTATTTGTTGGAGGTGTTGGAGGTTATTTGAGGAGGAGATGATAGTATCATCTGCATATTGGATAATAAAGCTAAGAAGGAAAGCAATGTGAAGGTCATTCCTAAATATGTTAAAGAGTAAAGGTCCAAGTATGGACCCTTGTGGTATTCCAATCAAAGCACTTGCAGAACTAGCAAACAAAACGCCTCTTCAGGTCAGTGAACCAAAAAGATTTATTTAATGCAACAAATCAATAACTTGCATTTTCGTCCTTAGACGTCATCAGAATGAATAGTTAACCAAACTAGTAATCTCCTTAAATAACCCTCCATTCCCATTGACAAAACAATTAACCAATTAAAACATTTAGTATAATTGAATGTAGTGCATTCAAAGTGCAACTGTAAAAATGCAGCTATAAAAACTCCTAAAACAAACACTCTTGGGATTTTTTGAGAAGTATCAACAATGACTTATATAGTGACAAACTCATCTTTGTTACTTTAGATATCCAGGATTTATTTAATGTCATTCCTCACAAGTTAGGGTTAGAATGGTTCGAAGAAGCTCTTAGAACTAAAGGAAGTTTTGACGAAAACAGTATCTTGGTGTTTATGGATTTAATGGATTTGGTACTAAGACACAATTTTCTGTATTTCGAGGGTGAATTTTTTAGGCAGTCAAGTGGAGTAGCCATGGGGGCCAGTTGTGCCCCCATGTACGCTAACTTAGTATTGTCCATTTGGGAAGAGCAGTTTGTTTTTCATTCTGTATATTCTCAATATTGGAAATACTATAGATGTTACATGGATGATATTTGTATGTTTTGGATTGGACCTGAGGAGAAAGTAATAGAATTTATCGAGTATGTCAATAGTATTACTGACTTCCTTAAATTCACCCACAGATTTTCTAGGGAACGCTTACAATATTAGGATGTGATGATTGAAAAGATACCTGAAGTCAGAAAATTTAAGTCCAATGTTTACAGAAAAGTGACTTTTTCAAACTCCTACTTATTTTACACTAGTGCCCACCCTTTCAAACAAAGAAAGGAATTTTGAAAGGGCAGTTCATCAGGAGTAGTAGGATGATGCCCCTTGATAGGGACTTCGACTTAGAAAGTAAGAAACTGAAAGATATGTTTTTGGAAAGAAATTTCCCCCTTGCTTTAATAGAAGAAGTATTGAATGAAGTAAAAAATGGGAGGGGGGAGATTTAGTCCCATCTTAGGGGTATTGGAACACACTGTAACCAACACAGATAATACCCCTTACCCCAGACACAAATTGGAGTAGTAATTTCATCTTGAATTTCAGTACTGACACTTATTTGGTTAAAGACATTATTTCTATAAACTGGGGGGAGTTTGGGGACTATTCTGACTTGGACTTGTTATTCACGGACCCCCCTGAAATTTACTTATAGGAAGGGGAAAATTTCAAGGAAATGTTGGAATATAGAAAACCAAAGCAGGGTCGGCAGAAGAAAGGCACTTTTAAGTGAGGGGCTTGCTCCCAATGCTCACATGTTATACAGGGGAGAGTTTGTATTTAATTCGGAAGAACATCAAGTTAGAAACTAAATACGTTCTCCAACTGTGACACCATGGGGGTCATATATATCGCCATTTGTAAACCCTGTGGAGTCTTCTACATAGGGAAGACCACAAGGAAGTTTAAGAGGCGAATATATGAACATCTCTATGACATTAGTAAGCAAGACACTAATAATGCACTATTTAGACATACCACACTTTGTAAAGATGCAGTTTTTGTTTTTTGTTTTTGTCATAGAAAAAATAGAACAGGATCCTCGAGGTGGTCCCTGGCAGACAGTGATAGAGTACAGGGAACTATTTTGGCAGATGAGCTTGGAGGCCAACAGTGAACCAGGCTTGAATGATTATATTTCTTTAGCCCGTCATTAAACTTAGATCTGTTAAACTATAATGCATTTATTTAGCATTAATTCTTGACCAGTAGATGGCAGTGTTTTACTAGTTTACCACTGTGGTTTTGTTTCAACACAATTTAAAACTTTGGTGTAACACGTCTTTTTTACTTATTTCTATTATATTACATTTGATGGCCTGCATTTTATGTATTTACATATTAATTATGTGATTCAATGTTTTTTAAAATCTGCTTTTTAAAACATCTGTTTCTGTAACAAGTAACTGTTTTAGGAGTTTTTGTAGTTACATTTTTACAGTTGCACTTTGAATGCACTACATTCAGTTATACTAAATGTTTTAATTGGTTTGGTATTCTGATATGGTATTTTGACATTTTACACATTGTTGCCTGTTAGTAAGGTAGGTATTATACCACTGGTGGGTAGGTGGGGTGCAGCCGATATTATAAAGGTGTTGTAGAAGTTTTTTGTGTAATACTGTATCAAAAGCCTTCGACAGGTCTAGTAATAGTACAGAAGTAATATTACCTGAGTCAAGTGCAGTGCTTGTGCTGTGTGAGGGGCGAAAGCCATGTTGGGTGGGAGTGAATAGGTTGTTGTGCTTAAGATGGCGAAAGTAATCGTTTATGGATGCACTTTTCAAGGAGTTTGGATAGTGGGGAGAGGATAGAGACTAGACAATAGTTAGAGGGTTCATTGGAGTTACCTCCTTTGTGAAGTGGGGTGATGATGGATTTTTTTACCAGAGGTTGGAGACATAGGATTCTGTAACTGAGTGGTTGATCAGAATGCTAACTGGGTGTGGTATGGCCTCAGCAGCAAGTTTTAAGTATTCTGGTGCGAGGTCATCAGAGGAGAGAACATGGTTTTAATTTTTTGAGGAGTCACTGAATTTCTGTAGTTGGTATTGGTTGTAGTGAGAAGAGGCTAGATGGTGTAATATTGCTTTGGTGAAGGGGAGAAGAATTGTCTATAAGGGGAGGAGAGGATCTTTCTAAATGAGGACTGCTTTTGTGGGGTAGAGGAGGAGGGGGGAAGGAATGTGATAAAGTGAGTGTAGAGGGAGAGGAGTCTTATTAATTTGCGTATGCTACTTATAAAATGTGAGTTGAGCATAGTGGCTATTTGTAACGATGTTTTTCGTGGGTATTGTGATGGGTTTTGTTTGCAGCCAGGGGTAAGGAGATTCATGATGCTTTTACAGAATTGTTTTGGGTTGTTTCTATGGTTACATACCAGCTTTTTAGCTTTGTTTCATAGCTGTCTGTATCTAAGTAGGTTACATTCATTTTTGTTTTTATGCCATTCTTTCCAGGCATTGTCCCTATTTTGTAGGAGTTGTTTAGTGGCCTTTTTTAGCCAGGGAGAGTGGTTTGATTTTACGCTTTTAGTACGAGGAAGGGCTAGGTTGTTGAGTGTGTCTAGTTACATCTTTTCAAAATAGTATAAGGCATCATCCAATGGGAGAGTTTTTAGTGGGCACCGATCAGAGTTTCAGAATATTGATAAATTCTTGTTGATCAAAATGTTTTAGATTTCTGGTGGCTTTAGTTATGAGATATGGATATATGTGGAGTGGATCTATAAGTGAAAACAGGTAAGTGTTTGCTGGGTATATTGGGTAGGGCCTTTGGATTTGAGTATTTAGGTGGATCTGAAACTAAGTTCCAGTCGAGGGTGGCTCCTGTGTATTTCTGCTGAGCATTCTGGTAGGGCTGGTGATGAGTTGGGTGAACTTGTAGAGGTTTATGCTGTTTGTTCGGGAGTCAGTTATTAAATCTTGCCAATTGATGTTTACATCTCCCATAATAATAGTGTTGTTGCAGGTATTTTCTGACATCCAGGCGAGGATGTCTTCAAGGGTTTGGATATTCTGTCCTGGTGGGATATACAGAATAATTATGCATAGCTGTTTAGATTTGTCTTGTCTTGCTAAAAGACTTCCCCACTGTTCTGTCACATCTTCCCTCTGCTCCCTCCCATCAAGCTAAGTTGTCACTCCTTGCTCACTTCCTGCTATCTTTGCAGTGTGGCTCCTATATGCTCACGTCACAACCTGTCCCTGTTATCTACACCTGTCCTTCCACATTGGCTTCTCCACATCCTTCCTTTTGTAGCTGCTTCACCCATGCTCTCTTCACCTTCCTCTGTTCCTTCCTTTTGTAGCTGCTTCACCCATGCTCTCTTCACCTTCCTCTGTTCCTTCCTTTTGTAGTTGCTTCACCCATGCTCTCTTCACCTTCCTCTGTTCCTTCCTTTTCTACTTGCTTCACCCATGTTCTCTCTTCACCTTCCTCTGTTCGTTCCTTTTGTAGCTGCTTCACCCATGCTCTCTTCACCTTCCTCTGTTCCTTCCTTTTGTAGCTGCTTCACCCATGCTCTCTTCAGCTTCCTCTGTTCCTTCCTTTTGTAGCTGCTTCACCCATGCCCTCTTCACCTTTCTCTGTTCCTTCCTTTTGTAGCTGCTTCACCCATGCTCTCTTCACCTTCCTCTGTTCCTTCCTTTTCTAGTTGCTTCACCCATGCTCTCTTCACCTTCCTCTGTTCCTTCCTTTTGTAGCTGATTCACCCATGCTCTCTTCACCTTCCTCTGTTCCTTCCTTTTGTAGCTGATTCACCCATGCTCCCTTCACCTTCCTCTGTTCCTTCCTTTTGTAGCTGCTTCGCCCATGCTCTCTTCACCTTCCTCTGTTCCTTCCTTTTGTAGCTGCTTCACCCATGCTCTCTTCACCTTCCTCTGTTCCTTCCTTTGTAGCTGCTTCACCCATGCTCTCTTCACCTTCCTCTGTTCCTTCCTTTTGTAGCTGCTTCACCCATGCTCTCTTCACCTTCCTCTGTTCCTTCCTTTTTAGCTGCTTCACCCATGCTCTCTTCACCTTCCTCTGTTCCTTCCTTTTGTAGCTGCTTCACCCATGCTCTCTTCACCTTCCTCTGTTCCTTCCTTTTGTAGCTGCTTCACCCATGCTCTCTTCACCTTCCTCTGTTCCTTCCTTTTGTAGCTGCTTCACCCATGCTCTCTTCACCTTCCTCTGTTCCTTCCTTTGTAGCTGCTTCACCCATGCTCTCTTCACCTTCCTCTGTTCCTTCCTTTGTAGCTGCTTCACCCATGCTCTCTTCACCTTCCTCTGTTCCTTCCTTTTGTAGCTGCTTCACCCATGCTCTCTTCACCTTCCTCTGTTCCTTCCTTTTGTAGCTGCTTCACCCATGCTCTCTTCACCTTCCTCTGTTCCTTCCTTTTGTAGCTGCTTCACCCATGCTCTCTTCACCTTCCTCTGTTCCTTCCTTTTGTAGCTGCTTCACCCATGCTCTCTTCACCTTCCTCTGTTCCTTCCTTTTGTAGCTGCTTCACCCATGCTCTCTTCACCTTCCTCTGTTCCTTCCTTTTGTAGCTGCTTCACCCATGCTCCCTTCACCTTCCTCTGTTCCTTCCTTTTGTAGCTGCTTCACCCATGCTCTCTTCACCTTCCTCTGTTCCTTCCTTTTGTAGCTGCTTCACCCATGCTCTCTTCACCTTCCTCTGTTCCTTCCTTTTCTAGTTGCTTCACTCATGTTCTCTCTTCACCTTCCTTTCTACTTAACTGTGCTCCTGTGAGAACCTCTGCCCATATCCTTCTGTCCCCCCCGCCTTTCTTTTCCTAACTTTTCTCACTCTATCCTATCTACTAGCCTCCTACTGCCTCCTGAGGTGCAATCTCCCTCTACTCTATCTTATCTAACTATTCAGTTCACTATCACCTCTAGTGCCTAAATTCTTCTGTGAAGCTCCCTATCCTCCTGTAAACCACACATCTTCTGACATCCGAAAGCTCTCTGAGCCAAACAACTTCCCTGCATCCTGAGCACCTCAAAAATCTCTCTCCCCACTCTTCTCATCCAGCCAGTACCACTCCTTTCATGTCACTTTCTTGCATCCCTTCCCTTTTATTATATGTTTTCCTTAAGGATATATTTTTAAGCTACCTTTGCTTTTCTGCCTCAGTTTTTATCTTTAGCTTTCCACATTTGATAGGCTGAAGTTGAAATGGTGATCCTCAAAAATGTAGTTTAAACAATTCAAACAGAAAGTCAGATACTGATGAAAAATTTCCTTGAAGGGCAAAACTGGTTTATACACTATTTATTATTTTATGATGTGGGAATAAACATTTCCTCTGTCCGCTTTTGTAATTGTTTAGTTTGGATTAGCTCCTCCAAATTGTCTATAGTTTTATGTATAAAAAAGATGTGCGCGTATGTAAGTATGGGTATATATGTTTGCGTGTATGCTTGTGTGTGTGAGTGTGCGCGTGCATGCATATATAAGTGAGTGTGTGTGCGTGTGTCTTTGGATGTCTGTGTGTGAATGTGCATCCTATGATGGACTGGCATCCCCTCCAGTATTAGCTCTCTGCCTTTATCTCACTGCCTGCTGGGAAAGGCTGCAGCTACCCTATGGACCTGAACAGGATTACAGAGTTATCAGAAATGAATGATGACTGTAAGATCCAAACATTAAGGCATCTGTTAATTCCTTGCAGCTGTGAAGTTCAACAGTTTATCAATACGAACACTGAGTACTTCTCAGATGATAAGCATATTGTTCTTGGACAACCAGAAACCTCACAGTTGAAGAGAAGCATTTAGGCTGCAGATGTTTTAAATTGTTTTATTTAATATTTCTATAGAAATGGTTATATTGTGACCCACCATAGACATTTCTCCAAATGTCACAATGTTGACGTGCAGAATACATTACATTTAATTTCCTGATGACAGCACTGCAAAATACTGCATATCTCTCAACTGTCCAGATGTTCGCAGAATGTCCAGATTTTTGCCTCATATTTCTGGTCTGTTCCTCAGAAAATTGTTTTGCAAGCAAATCACTGGGATGATCTGAGGACTGAAGTCACCAAATAATGACACACATTTGAGTTTCAGACTTCAAATCCTTCAGAAAATGCATGTTAACACAATCCCTGGTACTCTAGCAACTTTCTAAGTTTATAAAAGCAAAATTTAAAATCTGTCTCTATTTTTGGGTCTTTGTCCCCCCATTTTTCAGCCTTTGTCCAGATTTCCTGCACTAAGAGGTTGAGAGTTTTGATACTGTGAATGCATAAATCTAAAAAAAAGGACGTGAGTGCTAGGAGACAAACAAGCAATAATACCATCTAGCATGGGCATTATTAGGGAAAAAAAGGGAGCACCCATGGATGTTATAAGTGGTGTTCGGCCTTTTCCTCCCTTTTATTATTTCCCCTATAAAGCCCAAACATTATTAAGTTTAGATTATGGGTTATCTAGTACATTCTATTGCATTTGTTTTTTTTTTACTAGTATTATACTTTTTTATATTTGCAATGTAAAATAGATATTTTTCATAGTGATCACTGCTGCTGTAGCCTTAGCTATATGGGTTATAGCCTGTCAAGGATATAACAGATAGCCAGCTTCCAAAGCTTCAGGGCATCTTCCATGCACCCAAACTGTCAGGCGGCTGAAGGTGAGCTGACTATAAAAGACAAGTTTAGGCACAAAGCCCTTCAGAGCTTTACTGCGACCGAACAGTATGCTCCTCGGAGGCTTTTGAGAATCAACAGTTGGCTTGTGCTTTCTGAGGTGGGCATTTTCTTGTTTTCTTACTAATGTTTTATTACTTTCCACTTTAGAAAGGCTATTTTAAAGCTAGAAGTGTTGTGTTTTAATGGATTGTCTCAAGACTAAAGTACTTATAAACGTAACACTTTTTCTGTCAGTGTAAAAGTGATGTTATCTAACTGATAAACTTTTTTTCTGTAGAGAAATGACATTTATTTAAAGGTTGTAAAGCTGTCATAATGTTTGAAAGTGTTTTTTGCTATGTTTTTTCTGTCAAAAAAAAACACTTTTGCAGACTGATAGTTGTACTGGCATTGTTGCTTGTTTTTCCCCAGGCTAAAGGCACCATTTTCAGCTTGACCATGAAACAGATTGTCACTCCCATGATCTGTCCTTCTTCCAGCCACCAAAAGAAAAAGTTAAGCAAACTGCTTTTGCCACCACAGCAGGATACCAGTTTGCCTTAACCACAAGTGGGTGGCTCTCATGTGGCTATTTGTTGTACCTCAGACCATTCATCTTTTCCCCTGGATTCCTCTAGTGTAGCACCTACATCGTCTATGGACTGGAGGTCAGCCATGTCCTCTGTGGCTGTTGGGGTCTGCTCAGTGTGCAAGGGAGAACCACTCTTGTCAGTCTTGGGAGAGCAAACAGGAAAGGTTTCCCTGTTGTGTCAGAATGCTGTACTCATCCCTGGGGAAGCAGCAGCTGCCATTAGTAACACAGTTGGTCCCATTTTTCTTACTAAAAAATACAGACAACCAAGCATGTATCTACCCTCCTCAACTTTCTTTAGATATGAGTAGTTTACTGCCAGTGGACTGGCTCAGGGTTTGATTCTGGCTATTGATCCTTCTTGTATTTTCTGGTAAAAGAAAGAAAGATGCCACCTTTCTTGAAGAGATTCAAGATTCTGAATCTGAACAGAAAGATGCAGGGAAAGATTCAGGGTTTTGTCCTCAGACTTCTGATTCAGACTCAGACAAAAACTCTCTTTATGATTCTTCCTGTGGGGGTTTCCACTTTCTCTGAGACTATTTCTAGAATGTCCCAACATTGTCAGTGGGGATGCATGGAGGTTTCTCAGTCCCTCAAAAAATACTGAGTTGTTACAGAAAGATTTTCCAGAACCTACACCCCATTCCTCCTGTCCTGTCTGCTTAGAGGATGTGTCTTACTGCCTGCAGTTTTCTTGATAGTGAGACAGCTGTCCCTAAAAAGGAAAATAGGATGTATAAAATTCCTCAGTCTTTTAAATTTTGATGTACTATTAGCAAACCTGACCCAGCAGCTAGAGCCTCAGTTGACTTCTCTGCTGCTAAGCAATTAGTTAATTCCTATCCTGCTCTTTCTAATAAGGATAGGGAAATTATTGATAGGCATGGGAAAATAAGTGTATACTTCTGCAACTTTGAACTTCAGAATCTTAAATTGCCAGGCTCATATTTTAAAATTTATTCTGACATGTTGCGAAAATATGAGGAATATTTTATCTATAGTTTCTTCTCGTGAAGAAAAATCTGCTTTAAATAACTTAGTTTCTTTTATTGCACAGGTCACTTATTCATTGTTTGCAGTGTGTGTGATCTTAAAAATGAGATTTTAAATTCTCCCTTGGATAGAGATTTAATGTTTTGCCCTTCTGCTGCAGAGGTGATCAAAAAGTGTGATGAAAGGAGCAAGCTGATCCAGGGAATATCTTAAAAAAATTTTCAGCTCTCCTTTTCGAAATTGCCCAAGGAATATTCTTTCTTGTCATCCAGTTTTGGCAAAAAGCAGAATAAACAGTCTCAGCAGAATTCAGGTAGAGGTTCCAAAAAGAAGTTTCAAACCTTCCAAAACCAAGGACACTCCAACAAGTCTGAATGACTATTCCAGAAACCTTGTGAAACCCTCCCACCCTGGCCCTCTTTCTCTTCCAGAAAGTCTGAATCCCCATTTCTCTCTTTACCAACAGATTGCTTCTGACAAATGGGTTCTGAAAATCATTCATTAGGGTTACAGATGGCAATGGGTGGAAATTCCTCCTTTCCAGGGGGTCATTCTCATCCTGCAGATCAGACTGTTTTATTTCCTATATTTCTTCATCATGTTGTTTCAAGGAGTAACAGAACCAGTTAATCTTCCCAGGTCGAGAAGGGATTTTATTCAAGGATATTCCTAGTTGCAAAAAAAGAAAATGCATGGAGACCAATTCTGGATCTTTCTTTCCTAAACCTGTTTGTGATAGTACCCATATTCAAAATGATGTCACTTTACAACCTGTTGCCTGTTCTTCCTCTTTCAAGTTTCCTGGTAACACTAGACTTAAAAGATGCTGACCATCACATCCCTATTCGTCCAGACTTCAGATGGTTCTTTAGGCTGTCTGTGTCTGGAACAGATTATCAGTTCTCTGCCCTACCCTTTGGACTATCTACTGCACCAACAGTGCTCACAGAGTGTCTAGCACAAGTTATAGCTCATTGCAGACTTCAGAATATCCACTTTTTTTCTTATTTAGATGACTTGCTTATCTTTGCAAAGTCTTTTTCAAAATGTCAGAAATCTCTCTCTCTTGGGTGAGAGGTCTCTTGCACAAGCTGGGATTCCAAAAGAATTGTGCTCCTGGGATGTCAACTAGACACCTCGGTTCAAAGAGCTTTTCTTCCACAGAAAACAATAGCTCTTTATTTTGATTTATCTCCAAGTTTTTCCATTCAGATTTCAGTCACTGTGAGTGAATACCTCAGCATTATTTGGACTCATGGCATCTATGATTCTCATGATATCCCTGGGAAGACTCCAAATGAGAATGATACAGTGGTATCTGAATTCTCTTTGGTTCCAACATCAACACCCTTTATCTTTTCAAATTCCATTACTGGAGTTTGTCAGAAGAGAAATCACGTGGTAGAGACAACAGATATTCTTAAATCAAGGTATCCCCTTCTCTCCCCCTGCTCCAAAACAGTTAGTCACCACAGATGCTTCAGACTTTGCTTGGAAAGCAGTTTCAGGAGAGATAAAATAGCAGGAGGTGTGGAACACCAAGGATAGACACAAGCACATATATTTCATGCTTGCCCTGATCAAGGTACTGAATTTTATGAACAATCTTTGGTCCCTGGGACCTCTTCCTGTGTTTATGGAAAATACCAATGTGATGTGGTACATCAACAAGCAAGGGAAAACAGGTCATACCCCCCTTTGCAGACTAGTCATGTTAGCTTGACATCTAGCTTCACAGCACACTGTCACTCTGCAGGCATCCAACATTCTGTCAGAGCAAAACTGTGTAGCAGACAAACTGAGCAGGAGCAGGGCAGACCCTCATGAATGGGAACTAGATCCAGGGGTCTTCCAAGATTTGATCTACTTTTTGGGGGTTCCCCAAGTAGACCTCTTTACCTTCTCTTTAAACAATCAACTGGTAAAATTCTATTCCAGGACTCCATGCAAGAAGGCCTACAAGACTGATGCTGATTATTTTCTTTTCTTTGGACCAGACTGTTACTGTATGCCTTTCCACCATTTCCGCTCATACCCAGCGTACTTCTGAATATTCAGAATGAATCCCCCCAGATCATTATGGTGACGCCTTTCTCTCCCAGGCAACAGTAGATCTCCCTTCTTTTGGAAATGGCCAGGGGAAATTACCACAAGCTTCCTCACAGAATGGATTTACTCACACAAGAACAGTTTTTTTATAAATCCCCAACATCAATCATCTTCAAATGACTGCCTGGATGATAACATCTTAATTCCTTTAAGGCACCTGTTTTCTGACATGCAGCAGGTACTAAAGGAGGCAATAAGCCTGCTACTAGAAAAGTTTTCTAGTTGGTGCCAACAACATGACCCGGACCCATTCAGGGCTAGTTATTCTCTGGTTTTACAATATTTGTGAGAGTTGCTATCTTACGGCCTTTCCTATTCCTCTATTGAGGTTCATTTATCAGCCATTCTGGTATGTCTGCCAATAGATTCTCCTCTTTAAAGCCAGTCGCATGCCAAAATGTTCTTGAACGTGGTTTTGCATAACAGGCCTCCAAGTAAACCAGTGCCCCCTCATCGGGATATTAATTTTGTGTTAGAGAGACTAACACTTGCTCCATTTGAACCAGATAATCTGGCTGATTTGAGATTCTTAACATGGAAAACAGTTTTATTGACTGCTCTGCCTTCTGCATGAAGGGCATCTGAGTTGCAATCTCTTATGATGATTCAGCCCTACCTCATCTTCCACAAGGACAGAGTTTCTTTGAGAACTAATCATTCTTTTTATGTCTGAAGTGGTATCCAAGTTTACTTTAAGTCAAACTATCCATCTCCCTGTTTTCTTTCCTTAACCTAAAAATGAGGGAGAAAGAATACTCCATACCTTGGATGCCCACAGACAACTCAGGTATGATCTTGACAGAACTAAATCTTTCACATCATCAGATCAATTGTTCATTATTTGTAAAGGTAAGAAGAAGGGACAACCAATGTCAAAACAGACTATTTCCAATCTATTCTAGGTAGGGTCATGGTCAACTCTACAAGGACCTTGGCTTCTCCTATGGCTTTTTGGAATGGTTGGATTCTAGAAGTATTGTAGAAGCTGCTACTTGGTCCTCTGTACATTTTTTAACAAAGCACAGTCTTTCTCTAGGTCTAGATCCTGCTTTACTAAGACCATTTCCAGGGACTACTGGACCCTTCTCCTTCTACCTCCCAAAAGTTAGCGATGGTAATCTACCCATACAGATAAGGCTAGTGCAGCAGTGATCATTATGATGAACATAGTACTGTTCTGCAAGTTGAATTTACCATAATTGTAGATGTTTGAATGATCACTGCTGCAGTTGACACTTCCTCCCTTGTTTTTTGTTGTGGTTTTATGCCAGGTTGTGGACTTTCATTTTTTTTTTTTTAATTCCCAGCCTTGACCTTTTGGGGCTCAGCCTTCTTCTCTCTGCTGGCAAGAAAGCTCTTAAGAGCTTTGTACCCAAACTTGTCTTTTAGTCAGCTCAGCTTCTGTTATCTGATAGTCTGGGTTGTGGAAGGTGTTCTGAAGCACTGGAAACTAGCCAGCTATTTTACCCTTGGCAGGATATAACCCAAATACTAAGGTTACTGCAGCAGTGATCATTTGACCATCTACTGTTATGGTAAGTTCAACTTACACAACTGTACTTTCCTCTACCTAATGTTTCAAATTTGGTGTAGTATATGTAACTGCTGTTGGAGGAAGCAGTTTACATTTATTTATTTATTTTATTTTATTTATTTTACACTTGTTGACTGGGATAGTCCAACTGGATAAATGTCCATTTTCAGCAGAGGCCTGGGGAGAAAAGCTCCAGTTACATAGGTAAACAAAGCAGTTCTGAGGCAGGCATAAATACAAAGTACGCACAATGTAGTCCTCTAGAAGGGACTCACAAGATTTGCAGTGTTTATGATATGCAAAACTAGTAGGGTACAACAACAGATAAAAAACAAAATTGCATACATTACAAAAATTGAATGTTAACACAGATAAAACAAAACACTAATGAGACAAGCATATTTACAAGGTATAGGTTCATAGGTTCATACTAGGCTATCTGCCCTGGGGCAATTATAAGCCTAGCCCGATTCTGTATGGCTTACACCACCCCTTGATTTGAGTATACTGTGCCCTTTTTAAGGTTTAGTTTACCATGCCTCTGTCTAATAGTGACACGGGAGTAATCCCTGGGACAAACCTACGATCTCCCATCCATTTATCGAGATTCTTCTTGAAGAGATTCAGTGAGGTGCTCTGCCTCACATGAACTGGAATTCTATTCCAGAGCGAAGGGAGCCTCTGGGTTATGAACCTGTCCCTCCAGCAAGTTCTATTTATTTCTGTGCTGAGGTTCAAGTCCCTCGAGCGTGTGGCTCTCAGGGATTTAGATTTACTGAGGTGGAGCATGTCCATTAATTCTGGATTTGACATAGCTTTGTATGTCAGGCATAGATCGCCTCGAAGTAGGCAGTATGCAACTGAGTAGAGCTGGAGTTTTTTAACCGAGCAGCATATGGCATCTGTTTGAGACCCTTGATCCTCTTGGTGAGATACTTTTGGGGTCTTTCTAATTGCTGCAGGTGTCGGGTAAGGTACATCCCAAAGGGGCATTGTATTCTATGATGGGCCTGATGAGGGATGAATAAAGGGCACGATTACCTCTCTTGATCTAGATGTGAAACCCTTCGTGATGAGGTGGGCTATGTAGAAGGTCTTTCTAACCACGTTGGCAATGTGGTTTTCAAAGGAGAGATTGCTATCAACTTGGGTCCCCAGGTCCCTAATAACTTTCTCTGTACTTAATGGGTTTCCGCCTATGTGGTAATTTGTGGGCACATTGTTTTTGCCAAAGGGTATGACTATACATTTTTTGGCATTTAGCTTTAAACCATGGCGCTGGCACCAGTTATCTGTCTCTGTGAGACCTTTTTGAAGGATGTCTGTGTCAGCTGGAGAGTTGATTATGCCGCCCAGTTTGCAGTCGTCTGCGAACTTGGTGAGCCATAGTCCTCCCACGTTTGCCTGTACCTCGGAAAAGTATATACCGAACAAGAGTGGTCCCAGGACAGAACCCTGTGGGACACCACTTGTGACCGGTTTCGAGTCTGACATGGCTCCAGCAACTCTCACTCTGTGGGTTCTGTCTTTGAGCCAGTTTGCGACCCATCTTGTGACATAGGGGTTTATATTTAAGCTGGATAGCTTATCTATGATGCCTGAGTGGGGTATTGTGTCAAATGCCTTTGCAAGGTCCAGATAGGCTGTGTGGACTACCTTCCCTTCATCTATGGCTTTGGTGACTGTTTCAAAGAAGTCAACCAGGTTCAAAAGGCAGGATCTGCCCTTGACAAAGCCGAACTGGGTAGGATCTAGTGTCTGTAGGTCCCCAATGTCTTTGTTTATGAGCTCCATGATGATCCTCTCCATAGCCTTGCAGACTAAGCTAGTCAGGCTTATGGGGTGATAGTTTCCAGGGTCCGTAGAGGCTCCACCTTTGTGGAGTGGGACCACTGTTGCTGTACGCCATTCTGTGGGCACATATCCTGTAGTGAGGCTGAGATTGTATAGCTGTTTTATTTGAGGGATTAGTTCCTCTTGTAGTTCATGTAGGCAACCTGGGACGCCATCTGGTCCCATGGAAGCAGTGTTTTTTGCTTTGGAGAGGGCAGCCTTCACTTGAGCATCTGAGATGTTTGGGAGGCAGCCCTCTGCCGGGATAGATACATGCTCTTTGGTGGGGGAGAAGTTTGCGCTGAACCTGTCTGCCTGGCTACTGGCGCTGTCTGTGGGTTAAGTGTATTTTTGTCGTTTAGAATCAACTCAGAACAAGTCTGGGAGTTGCATCCCAGGTTTCTAACATAACTGAAAAAGCCTTATGATTGTCTTTGGTGTCCTATGCAATTTTTCTCTCAAGCTGGCCTTGGAGGATTTTATGAGGGATCGTAATTTTTGCTAGTACTGATCAGAAATGCCTTCCCTATTAGGGATTTTGCTCTATCATGTAGTACCTTCCTCCTTCTGTTGTACAGTTTATTTATGGCAGGGGTCCACCAGACTGGACGCCTGCCTTTGGATGATTGGGTCTTGGTTTTGTTTGGGATAGCATGATCCATGCATTCCTGGAGATGTCCGTAGAATGCATTTATATAGGATTCTGCAGTTTGGGCTGTAGTTTCCACTGGCCCTGGGGCCTTGAAGGATTCCACTTCGGTTTTGAGAAGTGAGAAGTTCGCTTTTGAGAAGTTTTTCACTGTGGTTTTCTGGGCTGGGGTGGGGTCGGGATGGACATCCAGTGAAATTAATTTATGGTCTGATCTTACCAATGAGGGATATACTTCTGGTGTGGAGCATAGAGTCCCCATGTTGGTAATGATCAGGTCTAGTATGTTGTCCCCTCTTGTGGGAGTGGTGACTAGTTGTTCCATAGCATTTGAGTTTATAATTTCCAGGAATCTTTGGGCTAAAGTGCTGGGGCTTGAGTAGTGCTCCCAGTCAATGTTTGGGTAGTTGAAGTCGCCCAATATAATGGTGTTCGGAGAGAACTTCATGTTCTCCAATGTTTTCAGGAAAGCCGAATGGGATTCCTGACTTTGAGAGGGTGGTCTGTAGGATGCTATAAACTGAAAAGCAGTCTTGCCCACTGTAAGTTGCACATGGATGGTCTCCGATACTTCGTGCAATGCCACTAACCTGGAGGTGTGGATATCCTTGATAAATATGGAAACTCCAACTCCTTTTGTGATTCGGTCCAGTTTTTGGGGCCGAAAAGCATGATATGAGGTATAGCCTGGTAGTGCTGGGGTGCTCTCTGGAGCCTTGAACCAGGTTTCTGTCACTGCACAGATATCGATGTTCTCCATACTGAGGAGAGCTTCGAGTGCGTGCGTCTTGAGGTTAAGACTTCTGGCGTTTAGCAGCATTACCCTTAGTTTCTTGTTCCTTGCGCTGTCTATGGGGGTGGGTTTGACTTTTGAGCCTTGCCTAAAAAGGCACTATGGGGGTGGCAAGAGCCTTTGCCAATATCTGAAAGCCCAGTGGTGACAGGTGCAAGCCGTCCCTAGCGAAGCAACGTGGCTTGTCGAGCATGTCATCCCAGGCTGACAGACACTGGATCCCCTTTGAATGACACCAAAATTTTAGCCAATTGTTAAAATCAATCATTTTGTCTTTGTACTGTGGCATCATTCTAGGTGAGGGTAAGATGCTGCTCAAGGTCAGGGTCATACCAGCCTGGGCTACATGATCAGAGAGCTCCTCTATGTCTCTTTTCATGTAGTCCAGGGAGGTACGTCTCAGGTCATTCACACCAGCATGTACAATGACTGAGTCATATTTGTATTTGCTTTGGAGTGACCTGAGTGCTTGAGTTATGTGTCGGATCCTAGCACCCGACAGGCAGCTCACCGTAACCTTCTCTTTATTCAGCCTGGTGAGTGGGACGTCAGTGTGTCTGACAATAGAGTCACCTATAACAAGAGTATCAGGTGTGTTATTCAGCCTTAAGGGCTGTGGCTGCTTGGCACACTGACTTTGTGGGTTGTGTGTGTTTTGTTTTGAGGTAGCGTTTGCTTGGATGTCTGCTTTGGAGGTCTCTGTTGCTTAGGTAGATTTTTATTTAGAGCCTCCGAGTATGTTTTTGTGTATTTATGTGTTTGGTTCGCTGATGTGGTGGGACTATGTGATACTGGAATTGTGTTGTGTGAGGTTACTTTCTCCTCCTGACTGGTTACACCAGTTTTGAGATAAGAGAGCTCAGCCTCCAGTTTGGCTAAATAGTTGCATCTCTCACATATATTTGAACCTGTTTGGAGGAGGAGAGGGTTGTCCGTGTACATGAGACAGTTGTAACATTGCCTCAAAATTCCCAGATTCACCAGCTGGACTGGAGAGGAAACCATTGACTGACCTTTGGACATGCTATAGTAATAGGGAAACTGAATTTAAGACGGACCAATAGAGGACAGGGTAATCATAGAGAGTATAAGAGTAAGTAGTGCTTATGGTTTAATAGTGCTAACTTGTAAGATTACTTAATTGGACCAGTGAATGGCCTTAGAATGAGAATATGGTGTTTAAATTGAGAGATAGAGCAGTTCTAAGGGAAAAAGTGAAGAGCAGACTTTGTGGAGCCAGGAATAGTTTAAACCCAATTAGGCGCGCTGCCGCTGTTGCGCTATGCTCAAAACGCAACACCGCAAAAGAGGGTTTTAAGAGAGGAAGATGAAGGAGTTTTGGAATTGACCCAAAATGGCCAATAAAACTACAGTTTCAAGTCAGTAACCACTCCCACAGGGGCAGGCAGGCTGCTCAATGTTTTCACTGCCACTGATCAACAGAGAGACTTTCCTTTAGCCCAAGCAAAGATGGCCTCACAGAAACTTACAAACAGTTCAAGAACAGCAAGCCTGTAACTGAACTTTTTAAATCTCAGAAAAGTGGGAAAAAAGCAAGATTTTTTGTTTTTGTTTTTCAGAGATAGCAGAGGTTAACAAGTATCAACAAGTTATAACAGTGCAGTAAATGACCCCACACAAGAGTGCTAGGCCAAAGACAGATAAAATGCAAGTTTTGAGAAAAAAAAACAATTTTAAAAATAAGTGCAAACAGGAAATTCAGTAAACAGCTCTAGGTTGTGCTCTAAATAAAGTTACTAATGCAGAAATCAAATTTAACAAGCCAGAAAATGCTCAAAATAGGCAGCTATGCAGAAAAAACTAGCAAATAAACAGAGGAAAAATACTTAAAGTCTCAAAAGTGCAATGTACAAAGTACAATGTAGCCCTCAAGAAGGGACTCACAAGATTTGTGGTGTTTCATAGTGTACAGAAACAAGTATGTTATAACAACAGATATGAGCAAAAATATACATCCAAAGTATATTAAGTATTTAATGTTCATACACACACACACACACGCATCCTACAATGTGCCCAGTAATTGCAGCTACTTTGTTGACTGAATGCACTTCAGATATTTCACTGTGATCAAATGAATAAAAAATTAATATAGTGCAAGGCATTGCCACTCCTAATTTACTTGTCATTCAGTGCAAACAATCTAGAGAGGGATAAACATAAGGAAGGAAGTTTCCCTGTAGCCCCCATCTGTGTTCATTGCCACTTTAAGAGTTTCAAAATCACTTTCTGTAAAGTTGTGAATTATGACTATTTCATCATATACTGGCGAATCATAGGGCAACAGTGCCATTCCAGAAAATATTCAACACTATCTTCAGAGTGTTATTAAAACTAATAGTCTCAAACAGCACCCAGTTTCATCTCTTCAAATATGATGATAAAATGCTAACAATTTCCAAAATAAGCACATTGTAAGCAATGACCCAGAGTTCTGCATTATATTTATTTTACTCTTGATTTCCATTGGTGTTTAAATGTCTTTATACAGTCAACAGAGCCATTAACAGGAAGACAGGAAATACATTTCTACAAGTAGTCACTTTTCAATGTTTATGTCTAAAATGATTAAGTGTTCTTATTCTCCATTCATAAGCATTCTATTTGTTAATACTGAACTGATAAGTAGGATAACTCTAAACTTTGCTGGCGGTACTGCCTCCCCAAACATCGCAGCTTTGTAAGGTCAATGTGATATAATGGGCAACTGGCATATGGCCAGCATCTCCTGAATGCATTCTTAAGCAGCAATGCTGCCACAGTCAGTTAGGTCACAATGCTGTAAAAGCAAAGGATGGAAGCCTGTTTATTAAACAGGAAAGTGAACTGGACCTGGCACCCTTTTCACCATGGCCAAGGACAATGGCAAAAACATATATAGTGTCTAATATACAAATAATAAAATATAGCAAGCCATTTCTGGGGAACACAAGAAGTAATTACTTATTAATGTATTGTACGAAATAGACAGTGAGCTGGGAGACAGAAGGGATAATTTAAATCAGTCATGGGTTTCAGTAAGAATATATAAACTGTCAGATGTTTTATTCTACATAGTGTGCTTGCAAATGGTAGATAAACATCTCCTAATTAGAGGGAAAAGCATGTTGTAGACGTAAAAGCCAACATATTTATTTATTTTATTTATTTTACATTTGTTTACCGGGATAGTCCGACTGGATACATATCCATTATCAGCAGAGGCCTGGGGAGAAAAGCTACACATAGACAAACTTACATAGATTACACAGAAGTTAGCAAACAATTATAAAAACAAAGTGATTACATACAATGGGTTAGTAGTGTTCCTTAGTAGGGACTCACAATTCTCAAGGACAGACAATTAAAAGTAAGAGACATCAGACTGGAAGCAGAGCTTGGTGATGTGGTTACAATTTACGATAATTGCAGAATATGCTTTTAGTTTATAGCTTAATCAGGGTTGGTACATGGGCATAGCCAATTCACTTTGAGAAACTGTTTGAGTTTTTTTTTAAGAGACTTTTGGAGGACTGCAGGGTTATATAGTTTGGCAACAAATTCCAGGTTTTGCCAATGAAGTTGGCCAACAGGGATTCACCAGCAGAGTTATTAGCATTGTGGGTTTGGACCAGTAGTTTATCGTCTGACCGTAGGGATCTTAGGTTGCTATATGGCTTAATAATATTTTTAAGTGAGGGGGTATCCTCAGGGTGGTACAAAATTTTGTGCGCTATTAGGAGTTGATTGAAGTGAATTAAGCTGAGCAGTTCTAGCCACTCTAGTTGTTTAAGGTTCTGGCAGTGGTGGGTTCTATAGGTGGAGCCAGTGGCGAATCTGGCAATATGATTGTAGCTATGGGACAGCTTACCTAGTTCGGATTTGTTGAGGTTTGAGAGTACAGGCGAGGTATATAAAAGAGTAGAGAGTAGGTGTGATTGGGCAATTGCAGTCCTAGCCAGTGGGGTTAAAAATGTCTTGTTTCTATACAGTGATCCAAACTTCTTATTGATGGTCTGTATGGTTTTGTTGACCTGTAGGTCAAATTTGAGATTATTGTCTATGATAACCCCTAGCAGTTTGATGTGATTATCTGGGGAAATAGTGGCACCATTGTTAGATGTGACAGAGAATGAAAGTGTGGTGGATCTACTAGTGGGAGAGAACAGTAGAAGTTTAGTTTTATTGGGGTTCAGACGTAGGCGTTGGTTGGTGAGCCAGTTCTCGATAGTGTTAAATGTATTTTGGGTTAAGATTTGTAAGTTGGATGGTGAGGTGGCTGAGCAGATGAGAGTGGAATCATCTGGTATTGAATGCAGGTGGCTTTAGGGATAGCAGTGTGGAGGTTGTTGATAAAAATAGAGAAGAGTAGTGGACCTAGTATGGACCCTTGAGGGACACCAAGTGTGAGAGGTAACTGGCTGGAGAGTTTGCCCTGCCATAGTACCGCCTGCTGTCTACCAATTAGGTAGGACTGGAACGACTGGATAGCAGGCTTGTTGAGGGAAATAGATTTTAGTGAAAGAATGAGAAGTTCATGGTTGACCATGTCAAAGGCTTTTGATAGGTCAAGAAAGAGGGCAGAGGTTAGCCTATTGTCATTCCTGTTTTGGTTTATGGCAGTAGTAAAGGAAAGGAGGGCTGAGGTGGTGCTGTGGTATGGCCTGAAACCATGCTGGGAGTCAGATAGTAATTTATTTTGTGAAAGGTATTGCATTAGTTGCTTGTGTACACATTTCTCCATTATTTTGGCTAGTGGGGAAAGAATGGCAATGGGTCTATAGTTGGATATGTCTGAGGAGCTACCACTTTTATTGAGTGGGATGATGTGAGATATTTTCCAGAGGAAGGGGATAGCATTTTCAGATAAGGTTCTGTTGATGAAGATAAGGGAAATGCAGTGGCATCTGCAGCTATTTGTATGTACTCTGCAGGGAGGAGGTCAGCAGCGAGGGTGGTAGGTTTTAGTTTTTTAGAAGTGTTTTGATAAAACTAGTGGATATTGGTTGGAAGCTAAATTCCGGGTGATTATTAAGTACAGTAGGCATGTGGTTTAAGTTAGATGGGGTTAGTTGATTTGTTAGGGATTGGATTGTTTCAGTGAAAAAGTTATTAAAGGCACTAGCTATGGTCTCTGGGGAACTATGGGTGTAGTTAACTGGGGTTGGGGTGGTGGAGTGACCTGGACAAAGTAATTGATTTAAGCCTGCCTAGAACTTTTGAGGGTTGTTGTGGTGTTTTTGTAGGAGATTTTGGTAGAAGCTTTTTTTATCCAGTAAAATAGATTTTTTTGTATCATTCCTGAGTTAACGATATTTTAGATGGTCAAGTGGGGATTTGGTTGTTCTCCAGTTGGCCCAGGCACTGTTTCTAGTTTTCATTTAACTTTGGTATCTTTTGTGAGCCATGGTGCTGTATTTGATCTAGTTTTATTGTACATGCTGGAGCATGGGAATCAAGGATACTTAGGAATTTAGTGTTAAAGTGATCTATGGCCTCCTCTAATGTTAGAATTTTTAGTTTTGACCAGTCAACTGCTTTTAATTCATTTTGGAATATAGCAGCATTAAAGTTTTTCCTGTTTCTAAATGTTTTATGTTTGGGCTGGTGAGGGTTTCCTGCCTTATGTTTTATGATATAGGTTAGACAATGGTCGCTGAGGTCATCAGGGAGAGTACCAGCTGTGTACAGTTGGGGTTGTTTATTAACTAGGATCCAGTCTAGGATACTTTCCTTGTTGTTTGGTTTGTTTATCCTAGTGGGAGAGGTTATGGTCTGTTTAAACCCGGATAAGTTTATATGAGTGAGGGGGGATCGGAGGAGCACGGGTGCCAGTCGGTGTTAAAATCACCAAGAAAAAGAAGTTATGTACTCACCATAACGTTCCACGTGAGTTGTTCCATCTTGCCTTCATTCTTCACTGATGGGTTCGGAGCCGATACTTGGCTCCAACACGGCCGACTAGCAAGCTCAAAGTTCTCCAGTAGCTCGAGACCCAACACCTTATCCCACAATGCACTGCTGGAATTACCTCAGATCTTGTTTCCTGCGTACCATATAGAAGTACGATAATTATTCTGCCTAGGAATGAAGACACATTGAAAAACCAGGATGAAGACAGCCTCCAGGTCAACTGCCAGCCAGGAGGGGGAAGGAGAGAGGGACATGATAATGAAGGCGAGATGCAACAACTCGCATGGAATGTTATGGTGAGTACATAACTTCTTTATGTGAAGTTGTTCAATCTCACCGTTCATTCTTCACTGATGGGTAGCGTCCCTAGCACCCTGATCTTGGGTGGCTCACGGAAGCACAATCTTCAGAACCGTAGAGCCAAATGAAGCCCTGTCCCTGGAGGCCTTATCCACTTTGTAAAGAGTTATAAACGTGTGAGGTTTAGACCATGTGGCTGCTGCACAGATGTTGTCCAAAGGTAATTTGGCTTGAAAGGCTGAAGAGGTAGAAACTGCTCTGGTTGAATGAGCCTTCACCTTACTAGACAAGGGCTTGTTATGACAAGAATATGTGTAAGTGATACAATCAGAAAACCACTTAGACAGGGCTGTTTTGGCAACTGGTTTACATTTCCTGGCCTCAGAAAAAGACACAAAGAGCTGATCTGATTTCCTAATGTCTTTTGTTCTGTCTAAATAAAATCTAAGTTGTCTATGAGCATCGAGTTTGTGCAACATATATTCCAATTTGTTGGTATGATTAGGAAAGAAAACGGACAACTCAATGACTTGATTAATGTTAATCTCAGAACATACTTTAGGCAAAAAGGATGGATTTGTCCTGAGAGATACTCTATCAGAATGGAAGACCATATAAGGGGGCTTGATGGATAGGGCTTGGAGCTCTGACACTCTGCGGGCTGAAGTGATGGTTACTAAGAAGACAGTTTTCCATGACAGAAATTTTAGTTCACAAGATGATGCAGGCTCAAAAGGAGGAAGAATGATGCGAGATAACATAAAATTCAAATTCCAGGGGGAGTAAGGTGTCTTCAATGGAGGCCTCATGTGAAAAGAACCTTTTAGAAAAGCCTTAGACAATTGGTGAGCCATAATATTCAAACCATCGATTCCTAGATGGAAATTAGATATAGCAGCTAATTGCATTTGTACCATAGCTGCCACTGCTCCTTTGTTGAAGATTTCTGTCAAGAATTGTAAAATAGAAGACAATGGCGCTTGGTAAGGGTCAATGTTGTGGGAAGAAGCCCAAATGGAAAATCTCTTCCACTTACTACGATAAAATTTTCTAGTGGAAGGTTTACGGGAAGCCAACAAAATTTGACTAGTGTCATGGGAAAGATTATAAAGCCTGGCTATGCGGGGAATTGGAGCAGCCAAGCGGTTAGCTTCAGTGTCTGCAAGGATGGATGAAGCTCCCCTGATGGATGTGTCAACAAGTCCGGAATTGGATCCAGGATACATGGATCTTCCAGAATGTGATGGTAAAGAAATGGAAACCAAATCTGCCAAGGCCAATGAGGGGCTATAAGGATGATCGTCCGTCCCAGCAACTTTGATTTCTGTAAGAATTTGGGTATCAGGGGAATTGATGGAAATGAGTAGAGGAGACCCGGGGGCCAATCGTGGACAAGAGCATCCTATGGGGAGTGACCTGGTGTGGGAATCAGGGCAAAATAACTTCTGCATTTGTTGTCGATATGACTGGCGAACAGGTTGCAGGAAGGCTGGCCCCATTTGCAGAAGATCCTGTCCGCAATCTCTTGTTTGAGGGACCATTCGTTGGGCAATAGAATTGCTCTGCTCAGTCTGTCCGCTATGACGTTGCATTTGCCCGGGATATGCGTTGCTAACAGAAAGCGCTGGGATGACACTGCCCTCTGCCATACTCTGAGGGCTTCTTGGCAAAGGGGATATGACTTGGTCCCGCCTTGCTTGTTCAGGTACCAGACCACTGACATGTTGTCTGTCTGTATTGCAATTGTCCCTAGAGGAAGAGAGTCCTGAAAGTTTTGCAATGCTAGAAGTACTGCTCTCATCTCCAGGACATTGATATGCAGATGTGATTTTTGATCTGTCCATGTGCCTTGGGCAGTCTTTCCCTGAAAAGCCCCCCCCCCCAATCAGGGAAGCGTCCGTGGTCACAATGGCAACTGAAGGGGGAGCATGAAGGGACGTCCTATTGTGACATGAAGAGATGTCAACCACCACTGAAGATCCTTCTTGCAGGAATTCGTTATCAAGATCATGTGACTCATTGGAAGTTCTTGGTAAGACTATTGTGTGAATAGAAGCCATTGAAGGATTCTCATATGCATCCTTGCTAATGGGATTGCTAAAATAGCTGCCGCCATCAATCCTAGACCTTTCAATACCTCTGCAGCTGGTGCTCTGTTCTTTGATATCAGGGACATGATGTGTTGGTGAAGAATACAAATTCTTTCTGGTGGAAGATGAAGAGTGGTGGTTGATGTGTCTAGTTCTGTCCCTATAAAAATGATATGCTGCAATGGCAACAAGGCAGACTTTTCGAAGTTGACTGTAATGCCTAGCCAATCACAGAGTGTCAGAGTAGCCTCTCTCGCTTGAAGAAGTTGATGCCTGGTGGTGGAGGTAAGGAGTCAATCATCCAAATATGGAAACACCTGGAATCCTAGATGCCTCAGGTGAGCCGTGACTACTGCCATGCACTTGGTGAACACTCTGGGGGCTGTTATGAGACCAAAGGGCAGAGCTCGGAAATGATAATGATTGGCTCCCAGCCAGGAATGCAGGTGATCTCTGGATGGCCTGGCCATCTTTTTGTGGTAGTACGCATCCTTGAGATCGCTCGAGCACATCCAATTGTCCTTCCCTAGAAACGGGAATATGGACTGTAGCGTGACCATTCGGAACAAGAAGTTATGTACTCACCATAACGTTCGATGTATGTAGTCCATCTCGCCTCACATTCTTACCTGTGGATTCGGAGCCGAATGTCGGCTCCGACTCAGCCAAAACTTTTCTAGCTCAAAGTCTTTCTATTGGCTGGGCTAAGAAGGTATCCCATGCTGCACTGCTCTATATCCCCATATCTAGTTTGCTGCGAACACCAGCACTCATACTCCATGCATAACAACACCCAGGGAAAGGAAGAACAAACCAAGAATGAAGGGAGCTCTGAAACCAGACCTAACCTCCAGATCCTCCAGGACGGGGGAAGGAGGGGGGTAAGTAAGAATGTGAGGCGAGATGGACTATATACATTGAACGTTATGGTGAGTACATAACTTCTTGATGTTATGTAGTCCAATCTCGCCTACATTCTTACCCATGGGACAGCGTCCCTTGCACCTAAATCCTGGGAGGCTCAGTGGAAAATACTCCTGAGCACTGTGGAACCAAAGGAAGACCTGCCCCTAGATACCGCATCCAACTTGTAATGAGTAACAAAGGTGTGAGGAGATGCCCAAGTAGCCGCAGCACAAATATCATCCATAGACAATCTGGTCTGATAGGCTGTAGATGTAGATAAGACCGAGTAGAGTGAGCCTTCACCGGAAACAGTAAATCTTTACCCCCTGAGGAATAAACAAAGGTAATACAGCTGGAGATCCACCTGGACAGAGTGACTTTGGAAACGGGAGACCCCATTCTGTTTTCCGAAAAGGAAACAAACAATTGATCAGATTTTCTGAGGTTTTTCGTTCTGTGCAGATAAAAACGTAGTTGTATGTGTACATCCAATTGATGGAATTTGAATTCTACCTTGTTTGAGAACTGGGGAACAAACACTGGCAATTCAATGGACTGATTAAGGTTACTGACTGATGCTACTTTGGGAAGAAAGGAGGGGTTCGGTCTAAGAGAAACCCAGTCCTTATGAAAAATCAAGTATGGGGGTTTGATTGACAGAGCTTGAATCTCTGAAACGCGTCTGGCTGACATGATGGCTACTAAAAAGACAAGTCTTCCAGGTCAAGAATTTTAAATCACAAGTAGCTGCAGGTTCAAAGAGGGATGAAGTAAGAGCCTGTAGAACAAAGTTTAAATCCAAGGCATGACAGGTTCCGATACTGGAGGACGAAGTAGCAGAGTGCCCTTCAGGAAAGCCTTACAGAGTCTATGAGCCATCAGACTAGGCTCATTTGCGACATGAAAGGTAGAAATCACTGCCAATTGTACTTTAATTGTGGCGGCCACTGAGCCCTGGTGAAAAAGCATAGGCAAGAACTCCAAAACAGATGAAATTGGAGCTGTGTAAGGGTCAATCCTTTGGGTATGAGCCCAAATTGAAAATCTCTTTCATTTGTTGGAATAAATCTTCCTGGTCGAGAGCTTATGAGAGGAAGATAAAATATGAACTACCTCCGGTGAGAAATGATGAAGCCTAACTAATGACGGAAGTGGAGTAGCCAGGCTGTCAACTGGAGGGTCCGCAGAGAGGGCTGGAGCTGCCCTGACATGTGTATCAGTAAGTCTGGTTGTGGGTCCAGAATCCAAGGAGTGTCCACGACATAGGGATGGAGAAAGGGGAACCAAATCTGACGAGGCCAGTGTGGGGCAATCAGAATCATTCTGCTTCCCAAGGATTGTATTTTCTGAACAACCTGTGACAGCAAGGGGTCCGGAGGGAAGGCATATAGTAGACAGGAGGGCCAATCATGGACTAGAGCGTCCGTGGGTGACTCCCCCTGAGGGGGGATCAACGTGAAGTAACTGCTGCATTTGGTATTGTGGGGGCTGGCAAAAAGGTCTCAACAAGGCTGACTCCACCTGCGGAAGATCCGTTCCGCAACTTGACAGTTCAGAGACCACTCGAAAGGCATCAGAATAGCTCTGCTTAGCCTGTCTGCGATCACGTTGGACTTCCCCGGAATGTGCATTGCCACCAGAAAACGTTGGGAAGACACTGCCCACTGCCACACTCGCATGGCCTCTCTGCACAGGGGATATGACTTGGTTCCCCCCTGCTTGTTCGGATACCACACCACTGACATATTGTCCGAGTGGATTGCAATAGTCCCAAGAGAAAGAAAGCTCTGAAGTGCCTGAAATGCAAGTAGCACAGCTCTCATCTCCAGGACATTGATATGCAGATGCATCTCATGCTCTTGCCACGTGCCTTGGACTGTCCTGCCTAGATAATGCCCCCACCCCATCAGGGAGGCATCTGTGGTCACTGTGGCAATCAGGGGTGCCAGAACGAAGGGCTTTCCTGTGTCCAAATTGTCGGTGTGAAGCCCCCAACTGAGATCCTGTTTACACCTGTCCATAAGTAGAATAGGGTGAGAAAGAGGAAAACGTTGAAGAGACCACTGGGCAAAGAGAAGCCACTGAAGGAGTCTCATATGTAACCTTGTTAGAGGAACTAACATAATCGTCGCGGCCATAGTCCCCAACAGTTGGAGAACCCATCTTGCCTTCGCTCTTCTCAGAGGGAGCAGGGTGTGAACTTGTTGTTGTAGGGCTCTGATTCTTTCCTGTGGAAGAAACGTCTGCATGAGGACGGTGACTAGTTCTGCACCTATAAAAGTGTCATGCTGTGAGGGCAACAAGGCAGATTTTTCCCAGTTCAATGTTATGCCCAACTGTTGACACAGATTTATAGTGGCGTCTCTGGTCTGAATTAGTAGATGCCTGGCAGTGGCGGTGAGGAGCCAGTCATTCAGATATGGAAACACTTGGAATCCTTGACGTCTCAAGTGAGCAGTCACCACTGCCATGCATTTGGTAAACACCCTGGGGGCTGAGGTGAGACCAAAGGGCAGGGCTCGAAACTGAAAATGACTGGCTCCCAGCTGGAAGCATAGGTGACTCCTGGATGCCCTGTCCATTTTGATATGATAGTAAGCATCCTTGAGGTTGATGGAGCATATCCATACTTCTTTTCCCAACAATGGGAGAATAGACTGCAATGTGACCATTCGGAACTTGGACTTTTGTACATGGTTGTTCAATTGGCTGAGATCTAATATGTGTCTCAGGTCCCCTGTTCTTTTTGGCACCAAAAAGAATCTTGAGTAAGTCCCTAATCCGATCTGGTCCGAGGGGACATGTTGGATGGTTCCTTTTTCTAGCAGCTTTGAAACTTCTGAAGCTGCGTAATCCTTTAACTGGGTGGAACATCCAGGATTTTCCTGACTGGTGAGGGGTCTGACAAAAAGGGAATGACATAACCTCCAGAAATTATTCGTAAAACCCATTGGTCCTGGGTGATGTCTTGCCAGGCCTCCAGGTATAACGAGATTCAACCCCTGACTGTCTCCAGAAATGCACAGTTGGGCCTCCCATCAGGAGCAACGGTAGGGAGAACCGCGAGTTGCGGGGGCCTTCTCTGCCTCTAGGGTGGTGTCTCCCTGAATAACCCCCCCTCCTCTGCCTCTGGAGGGGGGCTCACCTTGTGCACCGGGAAAAAAACCTCTGTGATTTCTTGAACCACATTTTTCAACCCCTCTAGGCCTTGGGATAAGGCCTAGAGGGAAGGGAAAAATGGACTCCTACATCAGACAGAGTTTTTCCCTCCTGGTGAGGGTGTCTTTCACCTTGGTTCTGAACAAAGAGGAACCATCAAAAGGGGCGTCGGTGAATGAAGACTTGAAGGCCTCCGCAAAATGACAAAGGCGCATCCAGGCCTGTCTCCTAAGGGCGACTCCTGAACTTGCTGCCCTACTCTCTCCCTCGGCTGCATATGAAATCAGCCTCATGGAGGAGTTAACAATGGAAATGAGGGTAGACATCTGGGCGTTAACCATCTGGGTCACCGCCTCAGAAACATTACCCGTGAGAGTATCTCCAAGCTCCTTGAGGAGATCTCTCTGGAGCCATGTAAAGTGAGATAAATAATTCAGTGACCGTAAGGTAAAGGTTGCTAAAGAGAGGGTACGCTTCCCGTACCAGTCCATGGTCCTAGACTCCTTGTTAGGAGGATGGATGGTGGAAGAAGTCTTAGCTAATTCCTTCTGAGTGGCCGCTGCCACCACCATGGCATCCACAGGGACTCCCTTGGAAAGAAACTCCTTACCCGGGGGAGCAGACAGAAATTTATTGGGTCTCCTGGGGACTGGTTCCACAGAGTCAGGGTTCTCCCACACCCTTCGACAAATCAATTCCAGGAGCTCGTCAAAGGGTGGAGACACCCAGGAGGCAGAGGGCTGAGCACCGAAGGCCTTCAGGAAGACCGACTCCTCCTTGGAGGGGGCTATGGACAGCCAGTCACCTCTTTGTTTCAAGATCTCTAGGATGTCAGAGAAAGAAACATCCTCAGAGGATGACTTGGGGGACCCATCCGATTCCTCGAGGTCAGTATCTGATGTGAGAGACTCATCCTGGGAGTCTATGTGCTTCCTCTTGCACATTTTCTTTCTAGGGGGCTCCTCAGGTAAGCACTCTGAGGGGCCCTCAGAAACTTGGGGACCACTCATGGGGGTACCCTGAGGCCTTGGGGCTCTGCTGTCTAAAGATAGGTGTTGATCAGAGACCCGCACCGGAGTAGTAGGGGACAGAATGACCGACCCACATGATGTTCCTGACGATCTGGCCAGCGCACTCCGCATGGCCTCAAAGGCTGGTCCTCTTGAGTCCAAGGAGCGACCAGCCTCCGAAGCCACAACAGGAGTCGGACTTCCCCACGCCAAAACACCGAGAGGGAGACTAGGAACCGAGAGATGTCTTGAAGCCTCTCACTCGGGTCCGACTGAAGAATACCGAGTCTTGAATCCCGTGGACGGCACCGACAGGTCGGAGCTGATGTCGGCACCGATAAACCAGGAGGGGCCATCGGAACTGACCTGGAGACATCACACGGAGCCAAGCACTCCGGCTCTGAAGGCTGGGATGCGCTCGGAGGAGGAAGTATCAAAGTAGGTTGCAGGATGGGCTTTGGAGCCGACTGGGATGGAGCTAAGAACAATTTTGCCAAGATCAACGACTGAAGGAGTCTCTGCACCACTCTATCGACGTCCACATCCGATAATGTCCTGGAGGATTTGGAGGACAGGGAGGGAGATCGAGAGCTCCTCTCAGGTGATACTTGCCTAATACTAGGCGATCGGCTCCGAATAGGTTCCAAAATGATTGGAGCCAATGCCGGTTCCATCACCACTGACACTTCCTGCGGCCCCAAGGATGGTGGAGCCGAGGATGTCGAAGCCGATTTACCTATTTTCTCCGGTGGCTCCGAGGAGACTGAAGGAGCCGGAGACCTCTTTTTTGATTTTGTGGTTTTAGCTTTAGAGCTGGAAGCAGTTTCCAGACCCTCTTCGAAGGATGGTTTCAGAAGTCCCTTCAAAATTAATTTATTCTTTCTTTCCTGAAGGACCCTAGGACTAAATGCATAACAGAAGCTGCATGACTCCTGGAGATGGATTGCTCCCAGACAATATACACAGACAGAATGTCCATCGGTAATGGACATTTTATAGCCACACTTTGAGCATTTCTTAAAGCCAGAGGGCTTGTGCTCCTTGGAATCCTTAGACATCGTAACCAACTACCACCAATCACCAAGACAAAAAATTACAGGTACGGAACCAACTGGAAAAACAGTCAGAGACTTACAGCACACTTAGGGTGGGAAAAAACTACCACTAACAAAAAATCTAATGAATGATACTCTTACACACACAAGAGCGGGGGTAGGAGTAAAACCTCTAATTTAAACGGTTTTAGACTGGAAAGTTTGTAACACAGGAAAGCAAGGGGAGAGACTAGGTCCTCTAACTGAAATGGGCCTAGCCTGTTGGAACAGCTAGTGGGATACCACAGAAACAATCACACACACACAACTTCCACAAAATAATACCAAATGAACAATAGCTATTAAAATAGCTTTTGGTTTGCAATAAATTCTCTCAAGAAGAAGAAAAAAGGGTACTTAGCCTCAGCCAAGACTGAAACCACGTCTGAGCTACACAAGCGGCAAACGAGATCTGGGGATACAGAGCAGGGCAGCATGGGATACCTTCTTAGCCCAGCCAATAGAAAGACTTTGAGCTAGAAAAGTTTTGGGCGAGTTGGAGCCGACATTCGGCTCCAAACCCACGGGTAAGAATGTAGGCAAGATTGGACTACATAACATCTACTCTTTCTCACAAATTGGTTGAGTCTGCTGAGATACAAAATGGGTCTCCAGTCCCCTGTTTTCTTTGGAACCAAAAAGAATTTTGAGTAAGTTCCGAATCCTGTTTGGTCTGCCGGGACTGGCTGGATGACTTTTTTTCAAGAAATTGGAGTACCTCTATTGCTGCTTGTCCCATGTGACTGGGTGGAACGTCTGGGATTTTTTTGACAGGAAGGGGCTGGGTGGAGAATGGTATGAAATACCCTCTGGAAATGATACTTTGTACCCAACTGTCGTTTGTTATATTTAGCCAGGCTTTTGGGTACAATGACAAGTGACCCCGACTGCCTCCAGAGTACGACAGCCGGGCCTCCCTTCAGGAGCGCTGGTAGGACTGACCAGAGAAGTGATCTCTGTCAACCTGGTGTTGCGGACCCCCTCTGCTGCGAGGACGGCATCTTCCATTGAAACCCCCTCCTCTGCCTCTGGAGTGGGGGTCTCCACGTGTGTCTTGAAAGGCTCCTTGGGCTTTCCGGCACCACATCTTTCCTCCCCTCTGACATTTAGGAAAGGGTCGAGTGAGGGTGGAAAAATGGACTCTGACGGCAGACAGAGTCTTTCCTTTTTGCTCACACCTGGTCATAGTCTCCTTCACCTTTGGCCCAAACAAAGATGAGCCGTCAAATGGGGTATTAGTAAAGGAAGACTTGAAGGGTTCCGCAAAGGAACAGAGTCGCAGCCAGGCATGCCTCCGAAGAGCGATTCCTGTACCTGCAGCTCTACTCGAACCATCAGCTGTATAAGATACGAGACACATGGATGAGTTGACTATTGAATTGAGGGTAGAGAGCTGAGTGGCAATCTTGCTGGATACACGCATAGCTACAGCACCCTGAAGAGTATCTCCCAACTCCTTAAGGAGATCTCTCTGCAGTCTGGTAAAATGTGTCAAGTAGTTCAGTGATCTGAGTGAAAAAGTCACTGAACTAAACATGCATTTCCCATATCTATCCATGATCCTAGATTCTCTGTTAGGAGGATGGATAGACGAGGAAGTCTCAGACATTTCCTTTTTGGTGGCTGCCGCCACCACCATGACATCAACAGGGACCTCCCTTGGTCAAAAAGGACTTATCCATAGGTGCAGAAATAAACTTATTAGGCCTCCTAGGAACAGGTTCCATAGATTCTGGTGACTCCCATGCCCTACGAGAGACCAGATCCATAAGCTCATCCTAGGGTGGAAATACCCAAGAGGTGGAAGGTTGAGACCCGAACACCTTCAGGAGAACCGACTCATCCTCAGTAGGGCTCTTGGACTGCAAATCACCCCTCTGCTAAGAATTTCAAGAATCTTCGCAAAGGAGATGTCCTCAGAGGGGGATCTAGGGGACCCTTCTGATTCATCCAAGTCAGTGTCCAATGTGAGAGGCTCCTGGGGGGAGTCTAAATGCCTCCTCTTGCATAATCTCTTCCTGGGAACCTCTTCAGGGGGAACTTCTGGAGAGGTCTCAGAAGAGCAGGGAGCACTCTTTGGGGATACCTGAGGCTCAGGGTCTCTATGCTTGGGATGACCGGAGGAGACAGAAACTGACACAGGCACTTTAGGGGAAAAAGTGGCCAGACCTTGAGATGAGGAAGTCTTAGGAGACAACACTCACCTCATGGCTTCGAATGCACCTTGGCTCCAAAGAGAAGGAGTTGACGGATCCGATGGAGCCACGATCTCCTCCTGCACCAAAGCTGTGGGCTCCGAGCCCGAGGTAGTAGCAGAGCTCACCCAAGCCGAGGCCCCAAGAGGAAGAGTCGGCACCGACAAGTCGGTGCAGCTATCCTCCCCGGACCTGACTGGAGAGTGTCGGTTCCTAGAGTATCCAGTCGGTGCCGAGAATGTCCGAGCAGATGGAGCCGACGATACTGGAGCAGTTGTCAGCTCCAAGGGATCCATAATCATCAGGTCGTTTTCCACCAGCTCCGAAGGTCCAGTATCGCTCAGAGGAGGAGCAAACAATTCAAGAGTAGTGGTCTTCGGCTCTGACGGTTGGGTCTGAGCTGACAGCAATTTAGCTAGGCCTGGTGCCTTTAAGAGTTTCTGAACCAGCCGGTCCATATCCAGATCAGAAAGGCTGACAGAGGACCTGGAAGAGTGAACAGATGGAGCCGATTGGAGCAGTATGGATGGAGGTTTTTCGGCAACCGGTTCCAGAGCAGTGTCCCGGTTCCGAAAAGAACAGACTGTCGGCTCCAAAGGTAGTGGAGCCGAAGTCACCACACTTTCTGACCTTTATCCTTTTTTAGACCTGGATTCAGAGGAAGATTTGGATGATTTGCTGACCCCATCCTGGTCAGTCAATGCCTCAGAAAAAGGGTGTCTGATAATACCCCTATCAATTAACTTCCTCTTCCTCTCTGCAAGCACTCTGGTGGAAAAGGAGTGACAGATACTGCATGACTCTTGCAGGTGCACCTCACCCAAACAGTAAACACACTGCACATGGGCATCCATGATGGACATTTTCTGTCCGCAGTCTGGGCATTTTTTAAACCCAGACTTTGGATGTTTATCTTTTTCTTCAGACATTTCACAATATCCAATAAAATGGAGCACACTGTTTAACTATGAGCTATTTAAGAAATCTATCTACCTATCTCACACAAAACACACACAGCCCAAAAGGGGCAACTAATAACTATATCAATATAAACAGGATTAAGTAATCCAATAACAAGAGTCCCAAACAGGGAACACTGACTAACAACTATAAGAAGAGATCCTAAGGCCAAAAGGCCAAAGGCAAAGAAAGATTTTACTGAGAAAAGGGGATTGAACACAGAAAACAACTATTCACTAGCTAGTAATATCTAGTATTATATAGTAATCAAAGATATATAAAAAATTGAAATATAAAACTTGCTGAAAGTTGAAAACTCCCAATAATAGTCTCGAGCAACGCTGGAAACCAAGAGAACTGTGTCACGGCAAACTAGATCTGAGGTAATTCCAGCAGTGCATTGTGGGATAAGAGGTTGGGTCTCAAGCTACTGGAGAACTTTGAGCTTGCTAGTCGGCCATGTCGGAGCCGAGGATCGGCTCCAAACCCATCAGTGAAGAATGAACGGCGAGATTGAACAACTTCACATCTATGGTTTCTTGGGGATAGGTAGTGGATAACCAGTAAAGGAGATCTTCTAGGGTACTTAGGTTGTTGCCTGGTGGAATGTATGCACAGACGATGTTCAAGTGTCTGTTTTGGTTAATCTGTAGCTTGTGGTTATGAGGAGTTCCACGTTACTGAATTGGGGAGGTTGAATGGTGTCTCTATTAACGGTTAGAGTATTTTTGTAAAGGACTGTTATCCCACCTCCTTTCCTTGAAGCACGGTCTTACCAGTGAATATTGTATCCTGGAGGTAGTATCTCATTGTCAGCAGTACTGGGTTTTAGCCAGGTTTCAGTAAGACACATAATGTCTGGGGAGTGGGTTGCTAGGAGGGAGTGCAGGTTGGGAATCTTATTATTAATACATCTAATATTTAGGTGAAATGCTAGGAGGGAACTAGTGGGAGTATTCATGGGTAGCTTGACTGTGGGGGTTGTGGTAGGGGAGTGGAGGTTATTGGGTGTGGGTGGGCCAGGGTTGGGATGAATGTCTCCATGTGTTATAAGGTTATAGTGACAGGATATTCTGAGCCTTAGGAATTTGTTTATAAGCTTTATATAGTCTTTGTCTTTAGGATTATGTTTTGTGGCTGTACAGGGGTGGTATTTTATAGAGGGTGGTATATTCGGTGTGCTGGGGAAGGTAAAGTGTTTGGTGTTATGTGTGAAGTCGTGGGTGTCTGACCATTTGGGTAGTGAATACCACGGTCAAGTGTTTGTTCGTAGCAGTGAGATGGTAAAATAGAAACAGTATAGGCATTTGGGTAATTAGCATTTTTTTGCTTGTTTGCATTTTGATAGGGGGCGGGCCAAATTTGATGACTGACTGTGCTAACAGGGTGTGGAAGAATGAGAGGGAAGGAAATGGGTTAAGGGGGCGGGGTTGCTCAATGATGTGTGAGGTGCTGATTGGTACTTAGCAGGAGGGGAGTGGCAAAGTTTGGTTTAAATTTAGCACTAGTGGGGGTGGGTGGGATTAGGGAGGAGAGCGGAGCGAGCCAAGCACAGCGAGGGTGAGCAGAGCGGGGCTAACACTGACTCTTAGAGTTACCTTGTGCTTTTGGTTTAGTTTGTATGATTGTATGTAAGCAATGTTTTTGGCTGTACTTTAATTTGTTTTATTCTTTTTTAATTTTACACCAATTTTCAGGTTAATTTTAATTGGATCCTAGGGCTAAACTAGCAAATGTAGTCAATAAGGAGGAAGCGAAATTACTTTACCAAATTAAAAAGTAAATGCTTGGGACTGGAACACTGTGTGAGTGTAAGGCTGATTCAAAGTAGTATAGCCCAATCTAGTGGCAACTGGCTAGATCCCTTCACTGTTGTTGTGCATACACCATTAAGCCTCAACAGTTTACAAAAACTAAATTGTAGTTCACCTATTACAATTGAAAAGCTGGAGGGAGTCAGGTTCTTGCTTCCCAGAGGTTTTACTTAGTTAAGATAGGCAACGTCAGTGGAGAAGGTAGAAATTGCTTTATGCAGCGAATCCCAGGTGGGGGGGGGGGGGTCACTCAGGAAAGAAACCCATGCAAACTGAAAAATAAAGGTAAATAAGGCAAAATTAGTGCAAAGGTTACAAGAATGTGAAGTGGAGAGCATGCAAGGAATAGAGCTGGAGAGTAAAATTAATTATATTATATTAATTATATTGCATACATTATAATTAAAATTGATTATAGTGCATAGAGTATCAGCTCTGTAAAACCACAGACTAACAGCAGTAACATACAGCCTCTAAGTCCTGTGATAACAGCTGTATACTTCAGTGAATACACACAGGATATAATACACAAAGCAAAGTATGGCTGTTTTAGGACAATAATTCTAGAGCTATGTTATTCAATATGAACTAACAATAACATGAACTGCGTTCACTTAGCCTTCTATAAAAGCTATTATAAAGGGTATGTTTTTTTTTTTTAAATTCAAACATCAGTATTAGGCAGTGCACTGTTTCTTTAATGTAGAAATGATAAGAGAACAGGAATTACTGTATTACTTTGGGCTAGAAATTAAAAAAAATCAGACATATGAAACCAGTAGGCATACTAAACCAAAGGGAAGCTGTTTCCTTTGATAAGAGATTGTAAAGAGTAATTACTACCTAAGTAAAGCATGTTTTCCTTCAAAGTAGCAAATGAAGCCATGCATTGCTCAGACAGCATTAATCTTTTCAACTCCTTACCAAAGAAAATAATTAAAAGCCCTAGTCTAGCCAGCCCCAGAGATTTCTTGTATACATTTATGTACAAGGGAACATCAAATAACATCAAATAACTATTATGTCTTAGGAGTGAGAGGAAGAACTGTGTTAAATGGACCAAAAAGCGGGGTTTGCGATTAACCAGTGCTGTTTAGGATCTTTCTGTTACTATTCAAAGCATTAGCGTAAAATGCATTTGTTTATTGAAGACACTATTATTGTAAGGTGTTGGGGTTGAGGAGAAAGTATTCAGAAGGACTTGGGGAAAGCAAACAGTATTGGACATTTAATGCCTGGAAAGCAAAATGGCGAATTTCAAATGTAAAATTCTGAGAACTGGTAAGGCTTGGTGACACTTTGCTTTATGTACACAGCAAAGAAAAAAATGAGGTTATTACTTACCAAGGCATACTCCCTCTCTGCACGTGAAATTATGACACAAAGGAGTGTTACAGCCATGACCTGAGGTCATACCATGCTCAGATAATTAGTGTGGTTTATGTATTCTAGAAGTCTTCAGAAAATGGGATACTTTTCACCTTTTTTGCTAAAGAATCATTGACATAGTTAAAAATTAGTGAGAAAGACCCCAAATCAGGGCCGTTATTAAATATTACTTAGTCACAGTGTGTGTGTGTGTGTGTGTGTGTGTGTGTGTGTGTGACTAGATATGTTTGCATGTGTGTGTGTGTGTGTGTGTGTGTGTGTGTGTGTGTGTGTTTGTTTGCTCACGTGTGCACGTGTGTGTATATAGGTGTGTGTAGGGGAGGTGAGTGGGTCAGCTGTGTGGGTCAGCTGTGTCATAGGTTGAATGTATCTTTCTGGTTTTCCTTTGTTCACCAAGTTCATAAACAGCACTAGCTATCAGCAGCAAACAGTTTCTATGGGCTTGGCTTGTGCTGTCCTAATGTTGCAGTATGAGTACTAGAAATCAGATGCACAAAATGCAAACTAAAACACAGAGAAGAGACATCTACGTTATAAATAATAGTCAGAGCATTGTAGAAATACACAGATTAACACAGAAAAGTGCACCAATTTTATTTTAATGTTTTCCAGTAGTATCATACTATTACGTTTAGTGTTTTTTAGAGATAATAACAACAAATAGCATTACATTTTTAGTGTTTCTTAGAGATAATAACAACAAATAGCATCTCTTAAAGCACTCAGTGAGATAACAAGCAAACCTACAAGATAAAAAATAAAATATCACACCATATTTATTTCACTTTAGGTGATTTCTTGAGCCTGATTTGCCATATAGAATCTCTTACACAACAATTTCTGATATTTTAGTTTGTAACAAATTAATATTTTTGTGATATCACTAAAAGTAAACATCAGATGAAAATTAGATAGCACCAGGTACACTTATTGATGAAGGTATGTGGTGTCAGTGTATATATGTATTTTGTGTGTGTGTGTGTGTGTGTGTGTGTGTGTGTGTGTGTGTGTGTGTGTGTGTGTGTGTGTTTGTGTGTGTCTGTGTGTGCACTCTCAACCTTTTAGTGCAGGAGTTCTGGACAAGGAAAAGTAACCGGGAGGAGATGGGTTGGCATGCATTTTCTAAATGATATAAAGTCTGAAACTCAAAGTCTGTCATTATTTAGTGACTTCAATTCTCAGTGATTTATCAGAATACCACAAATTCTATGAGGAACAAACCAGAAAAATGAGGCAAAAGTCAGAGCATTCTGTGAAAATCTGGACAGTTGAGAAGTATGGTGTGTATGTACATATATGTGTGTGTGTGTGTGTGTGTGTGTGTGTGTGAGCTCATGCACGTTTATATGTTTGTGTATAATGGAGGCAGTAAAATACATTCAGAATCTTAAATTTAAACAAATATATCTGCAGAATACTGCATAGCAAGTGAGCATTAATATACAACAGATTGGGCAGAACCTGCTAATGACACATGTGGTCCCTGGAAGGTCCATCACTCCTCAGTTTTAACCAGTTCTGGTGACAGAGGATGTTGTGTAAGCATAAACTTCACTTAGAAAATAAAAATAAAATGATAGAAAAAAATTATGACCTGTCAAAACTGTTATTGTAATGGTCTGAAGAAGCCATCCGGTGAAAGCGCTAACCTGCAGTTTCAATAAAAGTTTTATATGTTTACTGAGGCGTTATTGTAGATTTTCTACAGTTCGTGATACTATTGATTGAGTTTATGGTCGTCTGGTCATCGTTCCATGGTTTGCTCTCTCTGGTTTGGACTTTATTGACATTTGTTTTGGCTGTTTACAGAGAGGCATTTGTTCCGTTTTGGCACTTATTAGATTTTTGCTATTGTTATTGTAATGTTACTTTACAAACAATCTGGGCTTGAAGTTGTCCTTCTGTCTAGTATGGTATCTACAAAATGGAAAAAGCTAGGTGCATACATTTGTGGCCCATACAGTAATGTGAAGCTGTAGGGCAGTTCCACAATGACACTTATGGTGTTAGACTTCAGTCACAGACATTCAGAAACTGTGTTTTCTGAAGGAAGAGGATTTCTGTACAGTCATCAAACTGTATACCTCTGATATGTTGCACAACAGTTCCTACTCCCTCACTATTTTATATAATTAACTCCAAGACTCATTCAGCTCAATAAAAATATCTACTACTTTGATGTAAACAATAAGTTATGATGCGTTTTGAAAACAAAGCCCTTTTTTCTGTATTCATTTAGTTATGACTGAGCACATTATTAAACTGACTTCTGTTAAATCACCCTTTGGTTGTAATTTTATGACATAGTGCCACCAAAAAACTCTGTATGTGTGCTTATGTGTCAGTGTTCAGCTTTTACTTATTTAATGCATGGATGACACATTGTTACTTTACTGGTAGTGGTACAACAAGGCTTGTAAGCATCTACTGAACATAAAATAAACAGTGTAGAATATGTTTCAAACAGTTAGCAGTCAATAAGCAAGTCACATATTCCAAATCTGCTTAGCCCAAACAGCCACACAACAGCTGTAAATATTAACTCTTCACAAATTAAGTGTGAACTTTGTTGTAGCAAATAACATGGATATAATCATGAAAAGTCTAATGAAGGCTGCAGCTGGAGTGGGGTGGGTGGGGGTGGGCAGGGAGCACAGATGCACAGTTTGGGACCCTACATACATACATAATATTCAAACTAGCCAACTTCCACATGATATTATGCAGTAAGCCAACAAAGTAATAGCTTAGTTGGAGATACTGCAAGATTGAAACTGTTATATTAATTTGTGGAAGGAGGGCAAAGCTCCCAAATGAGGGATACAATAGGCAATATTTTTTTTGTTGTTTTTTTATGCCACCCTTCCTTTCAGACGGAATACTGGCTAACTGATAATTTGTCATATAGGATAATACATATGTTAGGGAAGAGACCTGTTATATCTTTACAGTGCTTCCAATGTTTCTGTCACCTGGGACAAATATTACAACTGCCAGATTGTTTTTGTTGGTCCAGCAGTCACTACATATCTGATCATTCTGTTCAATCTGCACAGATCATCTCACACCCTACCATATCCTACAAACAGTAGGTTAGATTCCTAGAAAGACTTACAGAACCCACAAAAACTCTCTCTTTAACGGGTATTTGTTTTAATCCCACTTTCTGTATCAGTACGAGCTGCAGAACCTTACTGCATAGTTGTTGAGTTAGTGGTGTTACAACAGCACACCTAATCAGCAAACAGAAAAACTCTCATGATTTTCAGCTTCAGAAATGGTAACAGGTCAATAAAACTTCTGTTCTGATCTATTTTTCTTTCAGTTTTAAGATTTTAAGAATCAAGAACCTTGTGAAACTTAACTCGAGTATAAGGCCCTCAGCACTAGTGAAATGGCAATATTCACAGCAAGGACTAAGTGTTAAGAAATGATAACTTTCAATGCCCATTACAACTAGAATATAAATCTAAATCAGAACCCAGTCACCAAGGTGTACCTGATTTCTAGTTCTGAACTTGAAGAATCAGACCTCTGAGTCAGAGAAAAACTCAAGTAATTCCAATGAGAAAACCTTAAAGGTACAATTTTGGGATCCCCAAGTACTTATTAACTTTTAAATAAAAGGCTTACTAATTCAGGCATACTAGTACCAAAACTCAGTTCAGTAAATCCAAAAGACCACACATGGAAGCGAGTCTTGCCATATAGTTTTATGACCAAATGATGAGCATTTTTACCCAAAGTGCAATGATGATTTCTATTTTGTACATGCAAAAGGCACTGTCCATATACATGCATTTCAGAACACCAGGGTATGAATCCTGAATGCCAAAGGAGGGGAACAGACATAAAAAAGGAAGAGGATTGAGCAGGGAGTTAACCTTTAATTAGCATATGTATCTGTATTGGTTGATAGAGGGTGTGACTGTATTACAGAAAAACAGGAAGATAAGGACCAATAGTGTGGATCTAGGTAAGAAGTAAAAAACTGGCTGGTGAGTGGATAGAAAGAAGTGAATGCTGATTGGTGGGGAGAGTGGGTGTAGGGGTCTGTTAGTAGAATAAAGTTTCACTAGTAGGTTTAAAAAGGATGGACAGTTCTGAGGTTTGTAGACGACATTAAGGACTATTAGTAGTTAGATAAAAGGAGATAGTTTAGACCAGTGGAATTGCTCAAGGACTAAGCAGTGTTTAGGTTTTGCTCTGTGGTTGGAGGCAAACCTGGCAATTATGTTGTAGCATTGTTCTAGAGTTGTTTGGAATGAAAGCGGAAGGTCTGTAAAAATGGAAGCTCCATGTAAAAGTGAAGGAAGGAGGAACAATGCTGTTATAGCTTTCTTGGCATTCACAGGTAGGTAGTATTTGCTACGAAATAACAAACCTAGTTGTCAGTAATTTTTTTTTTTGATAGCATGCTAGATATGGAGATCAAACTTTAATATTGTCATCAGTTGTGGCACCAAGCAGTTTAGTTTGGTGGACCATTTCAATGGAAGTTCTATTAGCTGAAGTGATGAAGAAACTACTTTTTCTATTGGAGAGTGTCCCATGAGTAAATATCATGAGGTTATTTTATTATTTAAGAGTCATTTAAGCGGAGGTGCAATTTCATTATCCAGGACTCAATGGAATATAAATTTGGGTTTTTAATTCGAGTTCAGATAAGGTTTTGGTTATGCAGATGAATGTGACATCATCTGCATACTGAATGAGAGTGGCTTCTTTGAATGCTTGGTCATTTATGAAAGTATTGAACAGTATGGGACCCTGTATGGGACCTGTGGGACTCCAACAGGGATGGGTACGTAGGAAGACTACCATTTGAGCCATTTAATGTCTTGGTGTCTGTTTGATAGTCAGTCATGGAATCAAGAGAGGATAGAGTGTTTGAGTCCTAATATCAATAGTCTGTGTGGGAGTAACTGGTGGGTTACAGTATTAAATGCTTTAGATAAACTGAGAAAAAGGGAAGAAATTAGGTTACTAGAGTGCTTGTGAGGACTACCGTGGTTGGTGAAACTTACCAGTGCGCCATTTGTACTGTAAGGTTTGAAGCTGTTCTGCGCTGGACAGAGGGACGGTTGCCTGTGAGATGTTTGAGGAACTATTTAGTTTAATCATTCACAGAGCAAAGAGTATAGGAGCTACTTCTTTACAGAGAGAGTACATTATCTAAAGCACCAATAAACCACACTTTTTACTGCGAGTTTTAACTCACATCTGACTGAGCAACTCGGGGATGAATGACTGGAAGCATGACACCTCTGAGTGGCAGAGTAAATTAGGTAGTAGGAAGTTTACTAAAGTTAAGATGTAACTGTTGTTGCCCATTACAAAAGCAAATTAATTATACCACTGCTTGTAGGTAAAAATAAAAAGGATCATAAAAGTCTATTCAGGAGATGGCACACAAAACAATCTAAAGTGGGTGAATGAAAAAAACAGTGATTCTCTCCACAGATTCTCAAAGGGAATAGTAATTCAGAGTGTACCCATTCTACATGAATGCAGAAAAGAACTTAAAGGGAAAGGAAATTCAACAGGATTTCACTTAGTGACAACAGAATGCACTTTGTAAAGAAGGGTGGTTTTCAAACAAAACCATGTGATTATAGTAGTCCCCATTATGTCACTTTTAGGTAGAGCAAATTCTAAAGCAATACTAGCCACTCAGAATGATGGAAGGGCATTAATACTACATAAAAGGAGAAGAGAATATTTTTTTATTTTCAGGTTTTTGACCATGGTGTTCCTATAATGGTGATTTTGCTGATTCTTTTTTTATCTATCTTTGATTAATCAGGTTAGTATCACTAAGCCAGTGGCCTCTTTTCATGGGAGATCTGACACAGTATCTATACTGACTATGGAGAACTTTGCCAGGGCACTGGGGGAACTTCTAGTCTTTTTGCTAAGTGCCGTGGGATCTTTTACATCCACCCGAGCTAACACTAACTCAGGCAGATGGGACCTTGATTTAACGTCTCATCCAAAGGACGCTCTCATCATATTACTGATATAGACTATACAATTTTTTGACAGATTTACAAATTCTGACAACTTTATTTACTTTTACTGTAGTAAAATATCCTAAATTCAAATCTGTCATTTGAAGTACACCTTACAAATATACAAGTACTCTGTTCCTTACTTGTAACTGTCAGCAAACTGACCTTATCTATTAGGCATGTAAAATACTTGCATTTCACACTGCAAGGATACCAGACTGTACACATGATAATAACTTTAGAGTGGACCACCAAGTTTCAGAAAGTGAGATGCTAAGGAACTATTTACATAGAGACGTAGAATTATATAATCCAGCAGAAACATTCGGCTCTAAAGAAATGGAAGGTACTAAACAAAGAGGATATACATGTATATTAAGAAACACAGAACACTGGTGTACAAATGAATAAAATACCACTAACATTATTGTGCCTAACTTCTGGCAGGTCTATATGTATACCTGCCCCTTGAGTAATATACTGCACTCTTACAAACATTGCATACTCATATTATGTTGACCACGCTCTTTGACAATATGTCATTAGTGTCCAATCAGTTAACTTGTACTGCTGGTCATGTGGTACGGGAGTAGAACAGCTGGTTCTGTTATTTACAAAGCAAGACTATAGCTAAAGTGCATCCTGTACCAGCATACTACTAGAACTGTGCACAGGCCTGAAGAACCAATCCATCCTACATGTGGTGAAATGTGCATTCTGCAACTTCACTGGGCATAATCCATAGTACTACAGTGAAACTGGGTCATATATGGCTGTTTTCATATGAACTCCTTGTGAAAGTGAGTGGGTAGTTCCACTGACTGAAGCATGTGGTTGCCTTTTAGAAAGGAGGACCGGATCCCAAAGGAGTGAACTGGACTTGTCCAGGGTCACAAAACAGACAAGTAGTAGCTGAAAGGCTTTAGGCTCAGATTCCCAGTATTACCTCAAAATGCCTTAACCACTATATAACGTTTCTTTACTGATCATCATCTTCATATGTAGCAGATGGGTAAACATTTAACATTGCTTTGACGTGTCAACACCATGCAAAATAATTCTTCAGTGACACACTTTGAACAGTGGATACATTGTTCTTGTGGCCATCATTTGTTGTTCTTCAGTTATATTTATGACGGTGTGACATAGAAGGTTGCACAATGTAGCTGCTATACCTCCAGCATGATTTTCCATGGCAGGCTAATTCTACAGATTTCTAAATTTGTACAAAATTAGCTACACCGTCCTAGCAAAAACATTTTTTTTTTATCTAAAAAGGCAGCTAGTGAAAGCAGGAATTAAAGAAATTACAAAAAATCTCCTTGTAGACTTCATTCTCTGCCCCCCATCCCCCCCAATGTGGTCAGATGGGTCTACCTGACATCACTGAAAGTTCAAATTAGTGAAACTGAAATCGCTGAGACCACAATACTGAAACTGCACTACATTGAAACCTTACTCTAGTGAAACTCACTACAACGAACAACAATCACCACTTCCGACACCCCAGATAACAACAGCTGCAGTGTTTTTTTCTTTAAAGAATTACTGGCTGCGGAGCTTCTGAATGGAGATCTTGGTACAGTGAGGATCAGGAAATTTACCCTTTTCCCCACTGTAGTGCGATCTCGGAGTTAGTATATGTAATTTGCAGGGGTGTGTGTGGGGGGGGGTGCAACTCCCTTGCAAAAACATCTATAACTGTTCACTTTTGAGTTTAAATTTGTTTAGTTTTGGAGTTAGTGCGTTTTGGTAGAGTAGGGTTTCGATGTAGTGCAGTTTAAGTATTGGGGTTTCTGCAATTTCAGTTTCGTTAATTTGAAATTTTGGTCATGTCAAGCAGACCCAGTCAGATATATCCCTGGTTCATTTACTCATTACAATCCCATGTAATAATTTACATTTCAGTAAAAGTGACAACTATCAAAGATACAGCTAGCTAACTGATATAAAATAAATCATCTATAATGTGGCCCAATTAAACAATGCTCAGTTAAATTTAACTTACAGAACAGTAAGATTATCCTGACTGCTGTGCAACTCTTGAATCATGATGTTACTCCTACTCATGCAAACTGAATGGGTTTCTGAGGCACTTATACAATGTTTTACATTATCACACTATGATTTGGCAATGCAATGTACTGCATATGTTTCCTTCTGTTTAACCACATAAGTTTGCCAGTTCTATAGGATAGGAAGCTCAGACAAAGTACAGTTCGACAAAATACTCTTATGGGATAGTTTTCATTCTAAAACTTTACCTGAAATGCCAGTGATAACACTTGGACACTATTTTGACTAGCTCAGCCTATGAGCTATTTATGGTTTTGAAACTGACTTGCCAAAATCAGTTTGATTTTCATGATTCTGAAAATGTTTAAGTTAAAATCAAGGTTATCAGTCCCTTTTCAAATTTTCCAGAAGGAGACATTCTCAGATCTGTTACATAAAGTGGAGGAGGGATATCAAATCAAAACCCTTCCAAGGAACACATAGAGTTCTGGCAGCTTTGCCCCCTCTACCGTTGGTTTTACTTTAATACCCTATTTGGAGTCTAGATTTTCAAAAAAGACCACTTTTGGAAAATGCTGACATTGGCATGCTAGTTTCGAAGGAAAATGGTGTGATGAACTGAGCTTAGCTATCTGCTTACACTATGTGTTCTTATCTACACACAAGATGACACTGCCACAGTAGAACATTTTTAAATCAATTTATGATCCTTGCTAACCTGATATGTTGTTGAGACATTAGAAATATACTTAGCAGCAGACTTGTCTGGATAAGATTACACCATTACAGTTACTTACCTGGACAGAGTCTACCAATGAATAAATAGAAAATGGATAAAGAATACGAATTATATTAAGACGACTTTTAACAGAATCACTTTTTTCATCTAGTTTTGCTGACTTGAGGTTCTACAGAAAATTGCTAAAGACAATATCTCCAGCAATGTAATCAATAAAACAAAGGTAGCTTTCCAACCAGTACATTGCTGAAGTAATTTTTGATACAAGTAGTTAGGCTTCAGGAAGAGGCTGAAACTGGTGGTTTAGTGGTGTTGATGTTGTGTGTGTGTGTGTGTGTGTGTGTGTGTGTGTGTGTGTATATACTGTCTGAGTGTTTGTACGCACATGTGTGTCTGTCTGTCTGTCTGTATGCACATGTGTGTGTGTGTGTGTGTGTGTGTGTGTATACTATCTGAGTGCTTGTACGCACATGCGTGTGTGTGTGTGTGTGTGTGTGTGTGTGTGTGTGTGTGTGTGTGTATATATATATATATATATATATATACTGTCTGAGTGTTTGTACGCACATGTGTGTGTGTGTGTGTGTGTGTGTGTGTGTGTGTGTGTGTGTGTGTCTCTGTATGCACATGTGTGTGCGTGTGTGTATATTGTCTAAGTGTTTGTACGCACATGTGTGTGTGTGTGTGTGTGTCTATATGCATGTGTGCGTGTGTATGTTCTCGTGTATGGGTGGATGACAGCAGTTTAGTGACCACCATATGTCTGAGCCCCTGCACAGATCACAGTGAAAATGTATGATACCCATAAATGTAAACATGCAAGGGACTGATGTTAGAACATAATAATATAATACCACTGTTAATCACTCTCCATTAAAATAATCAAAAAATGGGAGGTTTGTTGTTAACTAGAATTAAAGTGGTTGATCCACCCCATCCTAGATTTCCAGATAATTGCCTGTTGTCTACTTGATCACAAGATCATTACCCGATTCCAGATAAGGCCTATTACTTGTTGGTAGAAGCCCTCATCTAGAATGCAAACCACTGATATCAGTGGTTTAAGGCAGAATTGTGGTTGGCACTATAAGACGGGACAATATGCTTGCCTTTGAAAATTGTAGCAGAAATGTTTCCCAACAGAAGATCTTTATACACTAAATCTGATACAGTTAGTTGTAGATGATATTTGTATATGTTTAGCTTATTTCATTATTTTTAAAGTATGCACTCATAAACAAGTCTGACTTTACGAGGAACATTAGTAAATCTAGAAGGAGCAAGGCTAAATCTGAGAGCCAAAATCATAGCAGTAGAAGACTAAACCTAAGGACTGGGTTTGTATTTGAGATCTAAAAAGGTAAACAGCCTACAAAAGCTTAAAAATGAACAAGCAAGGTATCCAAAATGACAAAGCAATGTATCTTCCTTAATATAGTGAGAAATCTAATTACTGTATTTACTTTCTGCATACATGGAAAGAAGAGGCAGATGGTTCCTTCATTTTATCCTGACCATATTTGAGAGGAAAATACCTGAAAATCAACAGGATTCAGATCAGCTTAACAACATATGTTAATTCTAATCAAAGAACCTTCTAGCTTCAGTTTCACTTGAATTAGTTGTACCATCCCTAACACTCAATAACCTTGAATCAGCACCAATCACTGCCCAGTGGGCTGCATTATCACATGTGAACAGTACTTTCCTATGGTTTTGTGGAGTGTACAGCCCTGGTTTGGATACAGAAATCTGGTCTCTAGGCACTGAGGTCCACCACCAGGTGCAAATAAACCAGTGTGTTCCCTTTAAAACTGGAGACCAGAAGAAGATCTTTGTTTCCTTCAGAGACCTGCCTGAACATTCTCGGAGCTGGGATATTCAGCTCCTGAAATGGAAGAAAAAGTTTCAGTTCCGTGTTCCAAGTGTATATTTGGGTAAATGACAGGTCACTTCCCAGTACCATGTACTGACGGTGGTCAAAGCGAAAAGGCTGTAGCACCATACAGCCCCGAGCTGGCAAGGTCTGTATGGCAGTAAAGTGAGAGCCTTCCCACCGAAGCACTTTGGAGTCACCGATGAAACGGGTTAGGAGTAAAAAGGTATCCCTATGGTGCTGGAAATGTTTGACCATCTGTACATCCATCATGCCAGCTATTTCACTCTGCTCAATGAACTGTTTCCGTGATCCATTCCACTGATAGATCACAGGGGCTTGTGAACTGCTGGAGAGTATTAATCTATGTCTGTTGTTGATCTCCACATATTCTACGTCTGTGTCCCGGTGCCAGGGATGCAGTGACTGGTGAGAATAGAATCCATTCCGGTCCCAGTGGTATAGGCTAGTTGAACCAGCTTTGGAGCTGTCTGCAATAATGAAGTACCAATCTTTGTCAATCTGGAAGGCTTCAATGTCATTTGGCTTGCGGATCTTGGACACATCGATGTCCTGGAATTTCAAGAAACGCTGAGTATTGCTGTCCCACTTGTAAATGAAAGACCCACCAAACAGCTGAGCAACAACTACAATCAACTGATTTTGGACAATGATGGGTTTACAATAGACTGCAGAACGAGCTAAAATAAAAATAAATAAATAAATATAAAGTAATAAATACAATGTGATAATAACTATTTGTATACTTTATAAATTAGACATTTTAGACATTTCAGCTGTAGTAGTCTAAGGATAAAATCAGTTATTTGGCAGGATAAATGCATTTTATTTCCCAAGTATTTAGAAACAACATATTTCTTACACAGAAAATACAAGGCTTCCAAGCCTCGATGCCTCACAGATCCCAGGATTAGCTGGATAATGAAAGCATCAGATTAAGGATCATTTATAAAACTTGCCTCCTCCCCAAGATACACTCTAAATAAGTGTTACTTGTTTTGTTCAGTTTGCTGTTTACTTGAAAAGGGGACGTAAAAAGCCCAAAACTCATGTTGCATACCTTTGCACAGGGCTGTAGCCATTTTTAGGCATTTAAAGTGCTAGTGTCTGCTGGAATCCAACTTCTGTTGGCTCCTAGGGATTTGAATTTGTTACATTTTTTGTGAATAAAAAAAAAAGGTTAATCAGCAAATTTCTGCAACCTCAGATTGACTAATAACTCCTGACAATGCCTACAATATAACATGCTGAATAACCTTGAGGATTAGCGTCACTTTAGTTCCTAAAAAAGTCAACAGTCGAGACCTCTGTCAGTACTAAAAATCTGATTCATACTATAAGCATGTGAGTCACAATCAGACAATCATTTATTTTAAGTAAAGATCAGCTAACTAGTGGTTCCATACCATTTTATTAATTCCTTTCCGGGTCCTCCAATTCTTGACTCTGTGAATCCATGTCGAACACTATGAAGCTGAGATCATTACACTATCCTGGTAAATGAACTTAAGTAAATAAATTAATGGATCATTGGCAGATGACATGTTTAATTCTATTTTTTCCTTACATTATCACTATTGTGACTTCAGAGGTTCAGTTCTTGGGAGTTACTTAACGGTTCTTTTTGAGAGTTAGGATGTCTTAGTCAATGAAGGCAAAACATATCTGCTTTGAATTAACCGTCACCAAATGTAATGCAGTTTCCTTCCAGACTGCTACTAACTTGCCACTCAGTACACCATAACAGGGTATTTAAAAAATATAATTGTATAAAACTAGCAAATGTTTGGCAGTCCAATGTGGACAGGAAAACAGGCTGTGAGAATTTTGTCTCCAGTATGCCAAAACAAGCCCCAAAACATTGATGCAGTTACCAGAAAAAAATGAAATGATTTGGATATTCACCTGGGAGAAGAATGAAGTGCATACAAAACAGTAAATGAATTTTGGGTTATCAGTAGTAAGAATATACTTCAAAAATTTGTTACTGAAATGTTGCCTTAGAGAATCACAACCAAAACTAGCTGAACCTGCGGTCTTAACAGATAACAAAAAAACTTAAAAAACAAAACTGTTAAAAGGTGCAAGAACCAAACCAAGGACCAATGAACTTTTAATTGCCGTTTTCGTACAGACATCTTCAGAATTACAGCAACACTAAGACACTAAAAAGCACACAGCAATATATACACATATCAACCAATGAAATCCATCAAACAATTAAATGTAAGAAACTCCATTAAAATCAATTCATTCTTAAAGTGCCCTTAACTTGCTGGATTTGCTTAAATTGTTAATTAAGAACAACTGTACCCTTCTTGAACAGTTACAAACATCTTTAAAACAGAAGGAAGAGGAGCTTATCAGTTATTTAAATATGCAACCGATCTCCGTTCTAACTATGAACAGGTTTTCAAAGGTTTAGACCAGTTTGAAAAGACTATAGTGGCTCGGAAGAAAAATAAGTTAATAAAGGATTTGGCAGCATATAGGACACACACTGCTTATGGCAGGGACTTTGTTGCTGGTTCGAATCTTAAAGGTGTATCTGGGGCTGTTACTGATACTGTGGAAGAAACTATCTCTTTAAATTCAAATGAACAGGTAGGAGGAAGTGCTACTACGCTGACGTCAACGAGCGCACAATGGTCTCTCAGAGTCCATGACATGGGTTCTGTAATGGTGCATTTAGATCCAGAAATTAAGGAATTACCTTTACAGCCTAGTAGTTAGGCTTCAGGAAGAGGAAGAGGCTCAAACTGGTGGTTTAGTGGCATTGATGTGTGTGTGTGTGTGTGTGTGTGTGTGTGTGTGTGTGTGTGTGTGTGTGTGTGTGTGTGTGTGTGTGCGTGCGTGTGCGTGTGTATATACTGTCTGAGTGTTTGTACGCACATGTGTGTCTGTGTCTGTCTGTCTGTATGCACGTGTGTGTGTGTATACTATCTGAGTGCTTGTACGCACATGCGTGTGTGTGTGTGTGTGTGTGTGTGTGTGTGTGTGTATGTATATATATATATATATATATATATATATATATATATATGGCTTGGGAAACCAAAGGAAACTGTTTTAACATCTTTTTATTCATTTAACTTCAAAATAACACTGTTGTATGGTAAAGTAAGCACATAGGAATATTTTATTTGTTTCTCTTATACATGTTTATGTAGAATTTTGTGGTTATATTATTTAGAGAGGGTGCAGGGATTTAGTAATGTTTGCATAAATATGCTTCTCATTATAGTTCATAATGTACTGTGTTAAAGTGATAATGCATTTTATATTAGTTAGTAGTTTGCTTTAATATAAAACTATGATAGTGTGGGTTTATAACCAGGGATACCTGTATTCACCTATATATTTATTTTAACATAGGGTTGTATTTTAATATGTTTTTTTTTTGTTTTGTTTTGTGTGTCTCTATGCATGCGGTTTATCTATAGATAGCTAATCCAAATATTAAAACTTCCTTTTTTCAATTTATTTTCATATGTACTGTAATATTGTATTTTAATTTGATTTGCTTAAATATACTTGATTGGGGAGATGTAGCTCAATGCAGTGCTTGTTAGGGAATGTTTAGTTTAGGCTTTATCGTAGTTAAGTTAGATTATATAGGTCTCAACTAAGGAACATGTTTGAAATTTTATAATGTGATGTTTTCCTGTTTGTTTCTTTTCTTAAACCTTCTGTTATTCTATATTACACAAGACCTATATATGTCCTGGTCCGGAGTTAGAGTGGGTAAGCACTGGTTTAGGATGGGATATATGGATTGCTTCAGATCATGTATGGTTTTGAATATATTGTATTTTTAATCTTTTCTCTCCAAAACCTTTATTGTACAGTCAACCTTGGTAATGTGGGAATTAGATTCATGGAATGTTACAGGGCTCCAGAATTTAAAGAAGAGGAAACTATTGTTACGTGTATTGTTGCAGGCTAAGGCATGGTTTATTTTACTGCAAGAAATGCATTTAATGAATGATCAATGGGTTGATATAAAAAAAAAGAAGTGGATCAGAGAAGTAATAGCATCGGAAGGTAAGTCAAATAGTGCTGGGGTAGCTATAATTATTAAAGACCAATATAAGGACAAAATTTTAGATTTTAATACAGATAAAGATGGACGATGGTGCTATGTTATTCTGGCATATACCTTATTTGATAAACCTATTTTACTTTTTAAACATATATGCACCTTATAATGATCAACAAATATTCATAACATCATTGTATTCAATTTTAACACAATTTGATAGATACCACGTAATTGTTAGAGGTGATTGGAATGCTTATCAAAATCCGAAGTTGATAGATCTTGTCCACACAAAGCATTTAATAACCATGCAGTATTGGCACTGGATGATATTAAAGAAGACTTTCAACTATATGACCCTTTTCACTATTTAAACAATGCTAATAGTACAAATAATTTTACATTTTATTCCCCATATCATAAAATGTGGTCCAGAATAGATTTCTTCCTGATTTCAAGAACATTGATTAGTTTAGAACCTATAGTTGTTATACATGCACGGTATTTATCAGATCATTCGAAAATTTCACTGAGTTTTGCTAAAGAGATAAAAGATACCTTGCGGCAAAGAGGCTATAATTGGTCTCTTAATCCAAATCTGCTGAATAAGGAAGAAATAATACAGGAAATTACAAAATACCTTAAAGACTTACTGGTTAGTCTAAAGAAACAACAATATGCCCCATATATTGAATGGGCAACAGTTAAAACACAAATAAGAGTGATCCTTTTGCAAAAAGCCTCTTATTATAAAAAAATACTAAATAAAGATATTCAAAACTTGGAAATGAAAATTAAATTATTGGATCAACAACTGATTCAGAATTTTAATGAACAAACAGAGAAAGAACTATTTAAATGTCAGAAGGATCTCTTCTTAATACAAAATAGTAGATTAACATTTCAAGAATATAAGATGTTAGCGAGATATGCTAATCACATTCAAACACCATCGAGAGCGTTGGCTAGGATCATTAATCAATCACAAACACCCCTACAAATTTCGGAAATACAATTTAATAATAAAATATATTCTAAAACAGAGGATATTATTAATATTTTTGAGAAAATATATACAAAAATTTATGATGGGCAAAAGGATATGTTCTTGCATAGAATCTGTGAACAATTTTTACAATCAATTAAGTTTCCAGAAATAGGAGAAGATATTCAAAATGATTTAGTTAAACTGATATCTGAAGAAGACATAGTATATACAATTCAACATATGAAATCACATAAATCACCAGGTCCTGATGAGATGACAGTGGAGTTTTATAAAAAGTTTGCGGATATTTTTGGTAAGATACTTTCAGTTATATTTAATTACATAATTAGGAATACTATTAATGATCCTCATCTTAATGCCTCAAAGACTATTTTTATACATAAAGCCAATTCAGATCCTCAAAACCCCGATAATTATAGACCGATATCATTAATGAATGTAGACATGAAAATTTTAACCTCCATTATAGCATCTTGACTGAAGAAAATCATGACTAATATAATATCCAAAGAACAGGCTGGATTTATGGCAGGTAGATAAACCAGTGATAATACTCTTACATTACATACTATGATAACACATGCTAAACAAAATAATCTTAATATCTATGCCCTTATAATTGATGCACAGAAGGCCTTTGACAGGGTTGATACAAATTTTTTGTTTGCTCTTTTACCTTATTTTAATATATCCCATGAATTTGTTCAAATGTTGCAAATATTATATAGTAATCCCTATACTACACTGTGCATTAACAGAAGCCTCTCCAAAAGAATACAGATTAAGACTGGAACACGCCAGGGCTGCCCTTTGTCCCCTTTACTATTTAATCTTATCTTGAACCTCTGTTCTTATATATTAAACAGAATGTCTATCATAATGTCCCAATAATTTATGGAACTAAAATCTTAATGGCAGCTTTTGCAGATGATCTTAATATGTATTGTGCATCTCCAATATCTGACACTGACAAATTATTGAAGGCTGTTAATGATTTTTCAGAAGTCTCTAACTACAAAATTAACTTGGACAAAAAACAATATTTTTCCTTTAAAGACACCTAAACCTTTTTCATTATTGCCTTTGGTTGGGCAGGTAACATTTAAAGAAAAAATTAAATATTTAGGTATTGAGTTTTCTACAGACAATAAAGACTTCTACAATAATAACATTAAAACAATTTGGGACCAAATAATGTCTGATTTCGGGAGGTGGAAAAATTTACGATTGCCACTACTACCAAAAGTTTCAGTTGTCAAAATGAATGTGTTACCACGATTACTTTATATTTTTAGGTCAGCCCAATTAATACATTTGAAGACATTTTTTTAAAAAATTCATAAAGAATTGGCTAAATTCATTTGGGAACCAAAAAAAAACCCAGGATATCTTATGATAAATTAATGACCCCAAAAAAATAAAGGAGGACTGGAGTTGCCTAAATTCAAATTGTACTACCTAATCGGGAACTCTAATAGAATTCTAAGAATTGCCAACATGATACAAATACTACTGACACCAACTTGGGTGATTTTGAATTCTAAATATATTTTAAAGTTAAACATTAATCCTAAAGCAATACCCTTTTTAGGTAAAGATACTTTGAAAATTTATGGGATTACTGAACACATTAAAACTAACATATTATCTATACAAGACCTTTGGATCTGGGTCAGTATATGATGGTTTTTCAACCCTTTCATAGGAATCATAATTTAAAATTCAACAATCAATTAATTGATCTTAAAAAGTTTCCACTAATAGTTAATTTAACTTTAATTGATATATATAAATATCTGGACCGCTCGGCCAATCAAATAAGACAAGAATTTCACTTACCCAAAAATTATCTTGTTATTTTGAGACAAATTAAAGAACTTGCTATGAGCTACTTTATAAATTTTAAACCTGAAGATGAAAATGTTAATAAATGCTTTGAGTTGTGGCAAGCCCTCCAACAGGATATTAAATATATAACAACAACAAATAAATTAATTAAAGACTTTAAATTTCATGATAAAATTCTGTTATCCAACTATTGGGAAGAGAAAATTTTAGTGACAGACAAAAGTAATATGCTAAAAGCAATTGACCTGACTATCAAATCTACTTCTCTTCAAAAATTGATGTATACCCAGTTGATGATATGGAATAATGCATATTATACAAGCCTTACCCTGCATAAATTTAATTTTAAAAACTCTCCAACTTGTCCATACTGTAAAAATCAACCGGCTGATCTTCTTCATATGTTCTGGAGCTGTAAATGCATATATAAGCTTTGGAATTCCCTCGACTCAACTTCAGAAGATGGGTTACCAAAGTACAACGTTGTCATGGAAATTTACGATTTTACATATTCCTCTGAAAGAACTCCCTAGATCACAAAGTACTATATATATTAATATTTTTCTGTTAATGAAGCTTTATATAGCCACTAATTGGTTAGACCCATCTAAAACATCTTGGGAAAGCTTTAGAGTTTTGGCAACAAGGCATATATTAGCTCATAAACTACTCTTAAGTCCGAATAATAAAAACATTAATAACCCAAAAATTTGGGAACAGATATTTAATATTATATTAGCATAACACTTTTAACTTGAAGGTATTCACATTTATATACTTGCTTGGAGAGAATTTTGTATTTAAACTGTATATTACTGGAAATGTTATTAATTACTTTTTGTTTTTTCTCTATTCTTAATGTTTACGTGGAAGCATTCTTGTAAATATTGTATATTTGTTTGGTGTGATAGTTAGTTATATTAGTTAGTAGTCTTTTGTTTTGTATTTTTTCTCTTAAAATTTTGTGTTTGTTTTTACTTGTGTATGAAAATAATATAACAATAAAGATTTATTATGGAAAAAAAATGTGATTTTTTTTTGTTCAAAAGATTGACACAGTAATGACAGTACTATAGGTGTATGCATGTTTGGCTGTCACAGGCCTAGTCTATTAGCTCTGGTTTCTTTCTCATGAATTACCCTTTCTAGTTACCCCTCACATATGTTACCATATTGTCACTCACATTAAAGGGACATCTGGTCCATCTTAAACAGTACTGGTGTTACAGGATGCAGGGGATTCATAGATGGCTGGTGATCACTGCAGGTATTTTTTGTCACCAGTCTAGTCACTGTGCCATCTCTCAATCAGCACCTGTGCACAATATCTCTCAGTGGCATTACTATGTGCTTCATACTGTGCATATTCACAATGTCTCCCAGTAGTGTGAGCATGAGGTCCTTACTCTGCACATAAACAATGTCTCCCACTGACATTACATTCACAGTATCTTCTAGTACTATGAGGATGTAGTCCCTACTGTGCACATGTACAGTATTGCCCAGTAGTATGAGCATGCACTCTTTACCATGTGCATGCATGTTTGTTTTTGCTTATCTTGATTACCTGTGTTCATTTCCCATTGTTTTATGGCTTCTACGAAGTGTTTTCGATGAGGGGGAAGACAGGAAGTGCCTAAAATGCTGTTATGGGTGCAGATTTCGCTGTGACACTTCCGGGTGTCCGTCTGTAAAAGCGGTCCCCCGTCGCGAGTATTTCACAGGGTTTCCAGGCTTGGGAAACCAAAGGAAACTGTTTTAACATATTTTTATTCATTAAACTTCAAAATAACACTGTTGTATGGTAAAGTAAGCACATAGGAATATTTTATTTGTTTCTCTTATACATGTTTATGTAGAATTTTGTGGTTATATTATTTAGACAGGGTGCAGGGATTTAGTAATGTTTGCATAAATATGCTTCTCATTATAGTTCATAATGTACTGTGTTAAAGTGATAATGCATTTTATATTAGTTAGTAGTTTGTTTTAGTATAAAACTATGATAGTGTGGGTTTATAACCAGGGATACCTGTATTTACCTATATATTTATTTTAACATAGGGTTGTATTTTAATATGTTTTTTTTTTTTTGTGTGTCTCTATGCATGCGGTTTATCTATAGATAGCTAATCCAAATATTAAAACTTCCTTTTTTCAATTTATTTTCATATGTACTGTAATATTGTATTTTAATTTGATTTGCTTAAATATACTTGATTGGGGAGATGTAGCTCAATGCAGTGCTTGTTAGGGAATGTTTAGTTTAGGCTTTATCGTAGTTAAGTTAGATTATATAGGTCTCAACTAAGGAACATGTTTGAAATTTTATAATGTGATGTTTTCCTGTTTGTTTCTTTTCTTAAACCTTCTGTTATTCTATATTACACAAGACCTATATATGTCCTGGTCCGGAGTTAGAGTGGGTAAGCACTGGTTTAGGATGGGATATATGGATTGCTTCCAGATCATGTATGGTTTTGAATATATTGTATTTTTTTAATCTTTTCTCTCCAAAACCTTTATTGTACAGTCAACCTTGGTAATGTGGGAATTAGATTCATGGAATGTTACAGGGCTCCAGAATTTAAAGAAGAGGAAACTATTGTTACGTGTATTGTTGCAGGCTAAGGCATGGTTTATTTTACTGCAAGAAATGCATTTAATGAATGATCAATGGGTTGATATAAAAAAAAAGAAGTGGATCAGAGAAGTAATAGCATCGGAAGGTAAGTCAAATAGTGCTGGGGTAGCTATAATTATTAAAGACCAATATAAGGACAAAATTTTAGATTTTAATACAGATAAAGATGGACGATGGTGCTATGTTATTCTGGCATATACCTTATTTGATAAACCTATTTTACTTTTAAACATATATGCACCTTATAATGATCAACAAATATTCATAACATCATTGTATTCAATTTTAACACAATTTGATAGATACCACGTAATTGTTAGAGGTGATTGGAATGCTTATCAAAATCCGAAGTTGGATAGATCTTGTCCACACAAAGCATTTAATAACCATGCAGTATTGGCACTGGATGATATTAAAGAAGACTTTCAACTATATGACCCTTTTCACTATTTAAACAATGCTAATAGTACAAATAATTTTACATTTTATTCCCCATATCATAAAATGTGGTCCAGAATAGATTTCTTCCTGATTTCAAGAACATTGATTAGTTTAGAACCTATAGTTGTTATACATGCACGGTATTTATCAGATCATTCGAAAATTTCACTGAGTTTTGCTAAAGAGATAAAAGATACCTTATGCAAAGAGGCTATAAGTGGTCTCTTAATCCAAATCTGCTGAATAAGGAAGAAATAATACAGGAAATTACAAAATACCTTAAAGACTTACTGGTTAGTCTAAAGAAACAACAATATGCCCCATATATTGAATGGGCAACAGTTAAAACACAAATAAGAGTGATCCTTTTGCAAAAAGCCTCTTATTATAAAAAATACTAAATAAAGATATTCAAAACTTGGAAAAGAAAATTAAATTATTGGATCAACAACTGATTCAGAATTTTAATGAACAAACAGAGAAAGAACTATTTAAATGTCAGAAGGATCTCTTCTTAATACAAAATAGTAGATTAACATTTCAAGAATATAAGATGTTAGCGAGATATGCTAATCACGTTCAAACACCATCAAGAGCATTGGCTAGGATCATTTATCAATCACAAACACCACTACAAATTTCGGAAATACAATTTAATAATAAAATATATTCTAAAACAGAGTATATTATTAATATTTTTGAGAAAATATATACAAAAATTTATGATGGGCAAAAGGATATGTTCTTGCATAGAATCTGTGAACAATTTTACAATCAATTAAGTTTCCAGAAATAGGAGAAGATATTCAAAATGATTTAGTTAAACTGATATCTGAAGAAGACATAGTATATACAATTCAACATATGAAATCACATAAATCACCAGGTCCTGATGAGATGACAGTGGAGTTTTATAAAAAGTTTGCGGATATTTTTGGTAAGATACTTTCAGTTATATTTAATTACATAATTAGGAATACTATTAATGATCCTCATCTTAATGCCTCAAAGACTATTTTTATACATAAAGCCAATTCAGATCCTCAAAACCCCGATAATTATAGACCGATATCATTAATGAATGTAGACATGAAAATTTTAACCTCCATTATAGCATCTTGACTGAAGAAAATCATGACTCATATAATATCCAAAGAACAGGCTGGATTTATGGCAGGTAGATAAACCAGTGATAATACTCTTACATTACATACTATGATAACACATGCTAAACAAAATAATCTTAATATCTATGCCCTTATAATTGATGCACAGAAGGCCTTTGACAGGGTTGATACAAATTTTTGTTTGCTCTTTTACCTTATTTTAATATATCCCATGAATTTGTTCAAATGTTGCAAATATTATATAGTAATCCCTATACTACACTGTGCATTAACAGAAGCCTCTCCAAAAGAATACAGATTAAGACTGGAACACGCCAGGGCTGCCCTTTGTCCCCTTTACTATTTAATCTTTATCTTGAACCTCTGTTCTTATATATTAAACAGAATGTCTATCATAATGTCCCAATAATTTATGGAACTAAAATCTTAATGGCAGCTTTTGCAGATGATCTTAATATGTATTGTGCATCTCCAATATCTGACACTGACAAATTATTGAAGGCTGTTAATGATTTTTCAGAAGTCTCTAACTACAAAATTAACTTGGACAAAAAACAATATTTTTCCTTTAAAGACACCTAAACCTTTTTCATTATTGCCTTTGGTTGGGCAGGTAACATTTAAAGAAAAAATTAAATATTTAGGTATTGAGTTTTCTACAGACAATAAAGACTTCTACAATAATAACATTAAAACAATTTGGGACCAAATAATGTCTGATTTCGAGGTGGAAAAATTTACGATTGCCACTACTACCAAAAGTTTCAATTGTCAAAATGAATGTGTTACCACTATTACTTTATATTTTTAGGTCAGCCCAATTAATACATTTGAAGACATTTTTTAAAAATTCATAAAGAATTGGCTAAATTCATTTGGGAACCAAAAAAAAACCCCAGGATATCTTATGATAAATTAATGACCCCAAAAAAATAAAGGAGGACTGGAGTTGCCTAAATTCAAATTGTACTACCTAATCGGGAACTCTAATAGAATTCTAAGAATTGCCAACATGATACAAATACTACTGACACCAACTTGGGTGATTTTGAATTCTAAATATATTTTAAAGTTAAACATTAATCCTAAAGCAATACCCTTTTTAGGTAAAGATACTTTGAAAATTTATGGGATTACTGAACACATTAAAACTAACATATTATCTATACAAGACCTTTGGATCTGGGTCAGTATATGATGGTTTTTCAACCCTTTCATAGGAATCATAATTTAAAATTCAACAATCAATTAATTGATCTTAAAAAGTTTCCACTAATAGTTAATTTAACTTTGATTGATATATACAAATATCTGGACCGCTCGGCCAATCAAATAAGACAAGAATTTAACTTACCCAAAAATTATCTTGTTATTTTGAGACAAATTAGAGAACTTGCTATGAGCTACTTTATAAATTTTAAACCTGAAGATGAAAATGTTAATAAATGCTTTGAGTTGTGGCAAGCCCTCCAACAGGATATTAAATATATAACAACAACAAATAAATTAATTAAAGACTTTAAATTTCATGATAAAATTCTGTTATCCAACTATTGGGAAGAGAAAATTTTAGTGACAGACAAAAGTAATATGCTAAAAGCAATTGACCTGACTATCAAATCTACTTCTCTTCAAAAATTGATGTATACCCAGTTGATGATATGGAATAATGCATATTATACAAGCCTTACCCTGCATAAATTTAATTTTAAAAACTCTCCAACTTGTCCATACTGTAAAAATCAACCGGCTGATCTTCTTCATATGTTCTGGAGCTGTAAATGCATATATAAGCTTTGGAATTCCCTTAAGATTCAACTTCAGAAGATGGGTTACCAAAGTACAACGTTGTCATGGAAATTTACGATTTTACATATTCCTCTGAAAGAACTCCCTAGATCACAAAGTACTATATATATTAATATTTTTCTGTTAATGAAGCTTTATATAGCCACTAATTGGTTAGACCCATCTAAAACATCTTGGGAAAGCTTTAGAGTTTTGGCAACAAGGCGTATATTAGCTCATAAACTACTCTTAAGTCTGAATAATAAAAACATTAATAACCCAAAAATTTGGGAACAGATATTTAATATTACATTAGCATAACACTTTTAACTTGAAGGTATTCACATTTATATACTTGCTTGGAGAGAATTTTGCATTTAAACTGTATATTACTGGAAATGTTATTAATTACTTTTTGTTTTTTCTCTATTCTTAATGTTTACATGGAAGCATTCTTGCAAATATTGTATATTTGTTTGGTGTGATAGTTAGTGATATTAGTTAGTAGTCTTTTGTTTTGTATTTTTTCTCTTAAAAATTTGTGTTTGTTTTTACTTGTGTATGAAAATAATATAACAATACAGATTTATTATGGAAAAAAATGTGATTTTTTTTTTGTTCAAAAGATTGACACAGTAATGACAGTACTATAGGTGTATGCATGTTTGACTGTCAAAGGCCTAGTCTATTAGCTCTGGTTTCTTTCTCATGAATTGCCCTCTCTAGTTACCCCTCACATATGTTACCATATTGTCACTCACATTAAAGGGACATCTGGTCCATCTTAAACAGTACTGGTGTTACAGGATGCAGGGGATTCATAGATGGCTGGTGATCACTGCAGGTATTTTTTGTCACCAGTCTAGTCACTGTGCCATCTCTCAATCAGCACCTGTGCACAATATCTCTCAGTGGCATTACTATGTGCTTCATACTGTGCATATTCACAATGTCTCCCAGTAGTGTGAGCATGAGGTTCTTACTCTGCACATAAACAATGTATCCCACTGTCATTACATTCACAGTATCTTCTAGTACTATGAAGATGTAGCCCCTACTGTGCACATGTACAGTATTGCCCAGTAGTATGAGCATGCACTCTTTACCATGTGCATGCAAGATATCTTCCAGTAGTGTACGCATGTGTTCCTTACTCTGCACATAAACAGTGTCTCTCAGTGGCATTACCCGAAACTCCTTACTGTGTACATGCACAGTGTCTTCCATTAGTATGAGGATGTACCCCTTACTCTGCCCACGCACAGTGTCATGCAGTAGTATGAAGATGTACTCCATATTGTGCACGTGCACAGTGTCTTCCAGTAGTATGGGGATGTACCCCTTACTGTGCATATGCACAGCGTCTTCCAGTAGTATGACGATGTACTCCTTACTGTGCATATGCACAGCATCTTCTAGTAGTATGAGGATGTACTCCTTACTGTGCACATGCACAGTGTCATGCAGTAGTATAAAGATGTACTCCATATTGTGCACGTGCACAGTGTCTTCCAGTAGTACGGGGATGTATTCCTTTCTGTGTGCATGCATGATGTCTTCTAGTAATATTAGCATACATTCTTTACTCTGCACATGCAAACCGTCAACCAGTAGTATGAAGATGTACCCTCTACTGTGGACATGCACAATGTCTACCAGCAGTATGAGGATGCACTCCCTACTATGCTCATGCATAGTATCTTCCTGTAGTATGAGGATATGAGGATGCACTCCTTGCTACGTGCATCTATGACATCAACCACAGCCTAAGTACTGGCTTCATTCCGGCAGAGTGGAGAACTGCCATTGTCATCTCCTTGCACAAAGGTGGTGCCACTACTGAACCTGGAAACTATCACCCCATTAGCTTGACAAGTCTGATCTGTAAAGCCATGCAGTGTATTATTATGGATCTCATAAACAAGGACATAGGCAATCCCCAGGCACATGATCCCACTCAGTTTGGATTCATCAAGGGCAGATCTTACCTGTTGAACCTGGTTGATGTCTTTGAGAGTGTCTCCAACGCCCTGGATTAGGGAAAGTCAATACATACAGCTTACCTTGACTTGACCAAAGCCTTTGATACAATCCCCCACTCAAGCATCATTGAAAAGCTAACACAACTTGCCGTAAATCCCTATCTCATTAGGTGGGTGATCAACTGACTCACCGACAGGACCCTCAAAGTCAAAATAGGCACCTCCAGCTCTGACAGCAGACCTGTCACTAGTGGAGTTCCCCAGGGATCTGTCCTGGGACCTCTACTCTTTGGCATCAATTTCTTGGAGGTACAGGCAAAGACAAAAGGCCTGTGGCTGACCAAGTTTGTTGACGACTGTAAGTTGGGTGCTGTCATTGACTCCCCAAACAATGTTAACATACTGCAAGACGGTCTCACAGCAACTAATGACTGCTGCCAAAGTCATGGCCTCAAGCTAAATGCAAAAAAATGTATCATAGCATTCGGCAAAAACAAGACCCCTACTGATTACCACATCAACGGCAACCCCCTAAGCACACAACCTGTGGTGAGAGACCTGGGCACTCAGGTTGATAACAAACTCACATTTGACCATCATGTGGCAGCAGTGGTCAGAAAAGCCTTTTACTTGGTTCATCTCATAAGCTAATGGATTGCATCCAGAAAAAGGAGGTTATTACCTTTCTATACTCCTCCCTCATTAGACCAATAATTAAGTATAACGCCCCGTTTGGGATCTACCTCTCTAAACATCTGCACTTACTGGAAAGGCCACTGAAATACCTCACAAGGAGAATCCATGGCCTCCAACATCTGTTCTGTGCAGACAGGCTCAAATCACTATCGCTGTACTCAGCATTGTACAGATTGCTTAGGGGTGATCTGTGTCTCGCCTAAAAGGCAATCTCAGACCCTGCCCTACTAGAGATGCTCCATATCCGGAAGTCTAACTCCTCATGCACTACCCACTCAAAAGGCCAGAACCTAATATGTGACATTAACAAAACCTCATGGAAAGACAGGTTTGCCTCCCAAAGGCTGCCCTATCTCTGGAACAGACTTCCCATACACGTCAAACAGAGCACCTCGCTGACCCTCTTCAAATGCAACCTTGATGAGTGGATGGGAAACCACAAATTCATCCCAGGGGTTCCACCTGTGTCCCTCATTGACAGGGACGACAGCTGCTGACTGAGGTTTCTTTTTGGGGATAAACTCTTGGCTAGGTTTGTAAGAGCCCCAGGGCCATTAGCCTAGTAACCTCCTATGATCCTATGATCTGTGATGACATGAGGTACTGCCATCTGGGTCAGGGAGAACAGGGCAGTGCATGTGTAAAATATGGCAGCACAGTTAGCTAGAGTTTTGCAAATAATTTTGTGTCATTTGACTATCACATTGACTTGTACAGATGCTTGTGCTAAAAATTTATCAACAGTGTTATTATAACTGATTAAATGGATATGTTTAAACAATAAATTCTGGAAGGGAAGAGTAGAAGTTTTTGAAATTATTCTATAATTTTCAAATACTGCAAAGATCTTAGCTAAGTACCCTACCAGAGTCAGGTGATCAAATGTGATGTTGTTCTATAACCAGCACTGAGAGGATGGAACTGTCACAGCAGCTTGTTTTGTTTTTTTTGGGACCTGATAAAAATATCTATGTCAGTCATCACAGTCAGTTGATTAGTTGAGTTCAGTCCAGTTAGAAGCTCATCACCTTGCCATGTGGAAGTAAGCATCTCAGCGTCCTTTCTAGCCTTGCAGAATTAAGTTAGCTAGGGTACAGTTATTCTTTAGACAGTAAGGAAATACAGTGAAAATAGTTAAGTATTGTTTTTCTGCTTCTGTTTGAATCTGTTCAACTGTGTTATTTTTATTTCTTCTGTGATTGAAACTCTGGTGTTTATTGTACTTAGATATTTATTATTCTCATGTTTTTTATTATTTACTGTTAAAATATTTTTATACCTTTCATTGTAGCTAGTTTTTAGAGAATACTTTTAATGTGAGAATAGTAGTGCTTATTTTAATTGCGCCTTGGCCACTCAGAAAAGCCTGGCTGCTTTGATTTTACTCAGTATAACTGGATACCCTTGTAAGAGCCGAGAGTCTTTGACTGGCGGCAGCGTAGGTACCTTATAGTCTGGACGGAGTGGGTACAGCCAGTAAATCTCTGCCACCCTTCCCAGGAGTGTGTAGGTGAAAATCAAATACTCAGGTTTGGGTGTGTCAGCTACTTGTAACTGGGAGACAGTGTTCCAAAATGAGTCTTGTTTGGGATCAGCAGAAACACAGAGTCCAGTCTCAGGTCTGCAGCATGTCCCCTGTGTTCTCTTGGGGGAAATTGTGGTTGATGTAGAGAGCTGCATCTGAATATACCATGTAAATCCATTCCTGTTCTTACTGGCTGTTTCTCACCATTGTCAGTGGTGAGGATTGAGGCTCCTTGATTACTGGCCCGGGGTAGAGAGAGGCCATCACAACATCTTCCAGTGGTATGAGGATGCACTCCTTACTGTGTGCATGCACAATGTTTTCCAGTAGTATGAGAATGTACTCATTACTGTGCACATGCATGATGACTTCTGGTAATATTATCAAGTATTCCTTCTTCTGCACATGCACAATGTCTCCCAATAGCATGAGCAAGTACTCTTTACTCTGTACATGAACAGCAACTCCCAATAGTATGAGCATATACTCCTTACTCTGCAAATAAACAGTGTCTTCCAGTGGCATTATCATGGTCTCATTACTGTGTACTTGCACAATGTCTCCTGGTATTAGGCTGTACTCCTTACTTTGTGTATACACAATGCTTCACAGTAGTTTTAGTACATACTCCTTACTCTACACATGAACAACATCTCTCAGTGGCATTAGCATGTTGTCTTCACTCTGCACATGCACAATGTTTCCCAGTTAGCATGCATGAACAATTTCTTCCAGTCGCACTGGCATATATTTCTTACTATACATATGAGCAACTTCTTCCCTTAGTTTTAGAATGTACCTCTAACTCCGCACATGAACAATTTCTCCCAGTGGCATTAGGATGTACTCATGAAACTGCATATGAACATCATCCCCCAATGGCATTAACATGTACTCATTATTATGTACATATAGTGCACAAGCATAAAGACTCCAAGTGTCATAGTACTTACACATTACAGTGCATGTGCTCAGCATATCCCTATGGTATTACCTTGTACTCCTTATTATATAAGTGAATAGTGTCTCTCAGTGACATTAGCATGTACTCATTCCTGTATAAATGTTTAGTGAAAATATGTTATTTGGCTGGATAACACTAGCTGATGGAGTGATGCAAAGGAAATATGAAAAAGATTTTCTTCAGAGAACACATGATGAGCAAATCAAATATCCTATTAGAAGGGTGGATCTGAAACAAACACTCTGTTTTCAAAATATGCACATAAATGACATAAAGGGCATTCTGGATGCTATCTACTAGCGTTGCAATATAAATCCCAGTGGACAGACTTGGTAGGCCACCGGTCTTTATCTTCCTGCAGTATCTATTTATCTGTATGTGCTCATCCATTCCTCCATCCATCCATCCATGCATACATGCATACAATCACAAATCAATACAAAATTTCTCAGCATTGTGGAGGTATGGTGGTAGGCCATTGCTAGTACATTTGATCTCCTTATCTCCAGCAATAGTCTCCAGCTCATCAAATGCGATCCTCTGGCATGTCCAGGAAGGCTTTGAGATATAATCCCTCTAATGTGTTTGGGGTCTGTTCCACTGAGTCATAACTGGTATACCTCTAAGGGAGACAAAACTAGGGGCCCAAACTGCATTATCTGAGTTGACTCAACACATGGCAGCAGCTGATAAATTCTGAAATCCTCCAGCATCACTTAGTACCTCACTCTGTACTGGAGAAATAGTCCAGCTACCTGACAAAAGAACTAAGTTCTCTGGTTGTACCTATGATCTCATCCTTTTGGTTACTGTCTACATCTCCTATTCATACATGAGGATGGGGATCTATACTAACTAGTAAATTGAGACTTTCTCTCTTTGACTAAGTTTTCACTTGACATCACAAAGTCTGGTAAAACACCTGTAATACTATCATTGTTGTGCCAATCTTTTATTGAAGCTCTTGTTTCCCTTTACCATCACCCAGGAATAAAATCTCAAAAAATTCAGACTCCTACAAATGAGATACTTACGCCTCTCTCACCTAAAGACAGCATTCTGCTCTTTTCAGCAGAAATCCATGATATCTGATGTGCAGATCAGGATTTTCATTCCATCCTATTCACACTCACCAGTGATGCACTCCACTGCACACAAAGGATCACAGCCACTTGAGGTAAAAAGGATATCATCATCTGAGAACAATAAGAATGCAGCCCTTATATCACTAGACTGGATACTCTCCAGACCATGGTTATGCCTTGACATCCTACTCAAGAAAATCATGAGCAGGTAGGAGACAAGATACCACCTTGACAGTCATACTCTCAATTTGGACATAATCAACTTAATGCTGGTGCTGTAGAAATAACACTTGCTCCTCAACTACAGGGAACATATGACATGCATCAGTGATGTTGAAACCATGAACAATTTTAGAAGCTCTCCCAAGCCCTTCCATAGTATTATTTTATTCATTCATTTAATGTGAATACATTTCTCCAGAAGCTTGGAAAGGGGGACAAGAAAGCAATTGGCAGGTAGTTTGATATTTCAAAGGAGTTTCCACCTTTGTGAAGGGGAATTATTTGTGACACTTTCCATAGATGGGGTACGTAGGTTTCTTGTATAGAGCGGTTTATAAGAACTGAGACAGGGTAGGCTAGTGATTCTGCAGCTAATTTTAGAAAAATTGTGGGTAAACCATCTGCTGTGAGTGTGGTGAGTTTTAGCTTAGAGAGTAGTTTTTTAACTGAAGAGGTTGGTACAGGTGAGAGTCTGAAGGTGGGTATGTTAGTTTGTTCTACAGTTGGGGTGGTTTTAGTGTTCTTGTTGGACTGTTGGATAGTTGAATAGATAGTGCGAAGATAGATTCTGTGAAGTGATGGTTGAATTCTGAAGCTATGCTATCATTATCAGAACTGTTGTTGGGAGATGGGGTGGTGGTTTTTCCTGGTTTTAGAAGGCTACTGATGGCCTGCCAGAACTTTTGGGGGTTTCTAGAGTGCTTGTTTTGGATGTCTAAGAATTAGTTCTTTTTATCTTCCTTTGTTTGGGTTTTGGCTTAATTTCATCGTTCTTGATATTTCCGTCTGTCTTGGACAGTGTTATTCTTTTTTCGGGTTTTCCAGGCATTGTCTCTGGTTTTATTAAGGCTTTGTTGTCCTATTTAGCCATGGGGCATAGTTAACTTTAGTCCTGAATTTCCTGATGGAAGCTAGTATATTTAGTGCACTCATAAAAGTAGTATTAAAAAATCAACTGCCTGGTCTAAAGGTAGAGTTTTTAATGGATTCCAGTCCTGTTGCTGGAGCATACTGTTAAAGGTTTGTGGACTGACTTTGTGCTCGTCCCTAGTCTCCTTGAATAGCACGGGTTTGGGTATTTTTGCCAGTTTACAAAGGAGGAATGTGGGCAGTGGTCACTCAGTGTATCAGGTTAGCAGCCCACATGATAATTTTCTGTGGGGTTATTAACTAGTGTCCAATCTAGAATGGAGGTTCTATTGGATTTTTTGTCTACTCTGGTGGGTTCTTGGATTAGTTGTGAGAATCCAAATAAGTTAATATGGTTTGAGGGGTTGTTGGAGTTGCAGGCTAGCCAATCTAAGTTTAGGTTGCCTAGCAGGATGGTTTCTTGGGGTAGGTTGATTGTGGCCCATTGTAGTATCTATTCTATTATAGGTGAGTTATTTCCTGGAGGAATATAACTACAGAGGATGCTGATAGCAGGATGGTTTCTTGGGGTAGGTTGATTGTGGCCCATTGTAGTATCTATTCTATTATAGGTGAGTTATTTCCTGGAGGAATATAACTACAGAGGATGTTGATAGCAGGATGGTTTCTTGGGGTAGGTTGATTGTGGCCCATTGTAGTATATATTCTATTATAGGTGAGTTATTTCCTGGAGGAATATAACTACAGAGGATGTTGATAGCAGGATGGTTTCTTGGGGTAGGTTGATTGTGGCCCATTGTAGTATCTCTTCTATTATAGGTGAGTTATTTCCTGGAGGAATATAACTACAGAGGATGTTGATAGCAGGATGGTTTCTTGGGGTAGGTTGATTGTGGCCCATTGTAGTATCTATTCTATTATAGGTGAGTTATTTCCTGGAGGAATATAACTACAGAGGATGTTGATAGCAGGATGGTTTCTTGGGGTAGGTTGATTGTGGCCCATTGTAGTATCCCTTCTATTATAGGTGTTATTTCCTGGAGGAATATAACTACAGAGGATGTTGATAGCAGGATGGTTTCTTGGGGTAGGTTGATTGTGGCCCATTGTAGTATCTATTCTATTATAGGTGGGTTATTTCCTGGAGGAATATAACTACAGAGGATGTTGATAGCAGGATGGTTTCTTGGGGCAGATTGCGGCCCATTGTAGTATCTCTTCTATTATAGGTGAGTTATTTCCTGGAGGAATATAACTACAGAGGATGTTGATAGCAGGATGGTTTCTTGGGGTAGGTTGATTGTGGCCCATTGTAGTATCTATTCTATTATAGGTGGGTTATTTCCTGGAGGAATATAACTACAGAGGATGTTGATAGCAGGATGGTTTCTTGGGGTAGGTTGATTGTGGCCCATTGTAGTATCTCTTCTATTATAGGTGAGTTATTTCCTGGAGGGATATAACTACAGAGGATGTTGATAGCAGGATGGTTTCTTGGGGTAGGTTGATTGTGGCCCATTGTAGTATCCCTTCTATTATAGGTGGGTTATTTCCTGGAGGAATATAACTACAGAGGATGTTGATAGCAGGATGGTTTCTTGGGGTAGGTTGATTGTGGCCCATTGTAGTATCTATTCTATTATAGGTGAGTTATTTCCTGGAGGAATATAACTACAGAGGATGTTGATAGCAGGATGGTTTCTTGATGTAGGATGATTGTGGCCCAGTGTAGTATCTATTCTATTATAGGTGAGTTATTTCCTGCAGGGATATAACTACAGAGGATGTTGATAGCAGGATGGTTTCTTGGGGTAGGTTGATTGTGGCCCATTGTAGTATCTCTTCTATTATAGGTGAGTTATTTCCTGGAGGAATATAACTACAGAGGATGTTGATAGCAGGATGGTTTCTTGGGGCAGGTTGATTGTGGCCTAGTGTAGAATCTCTTCTATTATAAGTGAGTTATTTCCTGGAGGAATATAACTACAGAGGATGTTGATAGCAGGATGGTTTCTTGGGGTAGGTTGATTGTGGCCCATTGTAGTATCTATTCTATTATAGGTGAGTTATTTCCTGGAGGAATATAACTACAGAGGATGTTGATAGCAGGATGGTTTCTTGGGTAGGTTGATTGCGCCCCATTGTAGTATCTCTTCTATTATAGGTGAGTTATTTCCTGGAGGAACATAACTGCAGAGGATGTTGATAGCAGGATGGTTTCTTGGGGTAGGTTGATTGTGGCCCATTGTAGTATCTCTTCTATTATAGGTGAGTTATTTCCTGGAGGAATATAACTGCAGAGGATGTTGATTCTCTTTTTGTTTTTAAGGGACATAACGGGGCTTAATGTCTCTGCATTCTGGAATATGGGAAGTGGTGTTTTTACTGGTTGGAGGGTGAGTGTGTTTTTAAATAAGATTGCAATTCCACCTCCCTTTTTGGTACCTCTATCTTGCCTTAGGATGTTATAGCCTGGGAGAAGAATTTCTTTGTTTTGTGTGGCAGGTTTTAGCCAGATCTCTATAACAGTTAGTATGTCTGGGGAGTAGTGGGATATGAATGCGTGGAAGTCATGTAGTTTGTTGGATATGCTACATGTGTTTATATTGATAATAAGTAGGTCTGACTTGTGTTTCTGGGATGGGATTGGGTTGCTTGGACCTGGGTTGGGGTGTATGTCCCCTGAGATTAGTAGCCTTATTCTGAGGAATAGTGTGGTTTTATGGCACATGCTACATCTATGTGTTTTTTGGGTACTGTTAACCTTTTGTGAGGTAGTATGGTTGCTGTTTTGTGTATGTAGAGTAATGAGTTGTTAAATAGTGTGGAGCATATTACTATATTTGTGTGAGGTTGTATGTGTGGGTGTGTGTTACGTGGTACATAGTGTTTGTTGGTATGTTAGAGTGTATGGATGTGGTGTAAGCTAGAGTGGTGAGAGTTAGTAGAAGTAGTCCTAGTGTTCCTTGCATGGTGTGGGTGGGGTGTACAGAGGAGGTTGTTGTGATGTGGAGGATGTGGAAGTGGGAGTGGGTCTGATGACTGAGGGATGGTAATAGGCTATTGTGGAGGGGGTGGGGATATATGGGCTATAAGTGTAGGAGTACAGGGGGCGGGTGGAATTTGGGGGCAGGGAGGGGAGCAGAGTGAGCCCGAAGGGCGAATGGAGCGGGCTAGAGCAAGAGAACCTAAAGCTGCAAAAACCTATCAGTAACAGCAAGAGACTGACTGAGTAAGAAGGTAGCTTAGCCTAAAGATAAAGTGAGGTAAGATTCAATAATAATTAATCTCTGGTTAGCTTCCCTAGGAGGGAGTGGGAAGTTGGAACTACAGAATGGGGAGTATCCTTTAACTAAAAATTCCACCCAGCTATGGTAAGAAGGGTGGATTAGTAGAGTATGTTCCTACCAAGTTGGCAACTTCATCAAAGCTCTCCAAGTTAGAAGCTGAATGGAGCTCAATGCAGCTGTGCTAACCTCACGAAGATGGTCACAAAGTATGAGAAAATTGTTAAAAACAAATTCAATGACATTCACCTAATAATTAATTCTACTGGAAGGCTTGTGTTTACAAGTTGAGAATTCCCAGGGCTGATTTGAGCTTTAGCTGAAAATTGCTTCCGAACCCAAGGCGGCGGCAGTGGTGGTAGTGGTGGTGGGGGCGCGCAATCCCGAGGCTTGTGGATGGCCCAAGCAAACTGCAAAAAGAGAAAAAAGAGAGTGTAAGTAGAAAGTGAGTAGTACAGTTCTAGCAGAGATGGAGACAATTAAGAGAGTAGAGGATATTAGTCAGAGAGTGATGGAAGGATTATCAGAATACAGAGAGTTGGTACAATAAGTAGGTACATAGATAAATGTCTGGGGAAGAGTAAAGAATCTCAAAGAATAGGAAACAGTACCTAAGCAGATCAGTACAGACACATTTAACAATGTACTAAGTCTAACAGGTTAAAGTAGCACCATAGTTAGGTAAGATACTGGCTAGAATGTGAAACACAATGCTGTGTTTCTGCTTCTCAAATACCAGATAAACATAAACAACTGTATGTTTCTGCTTACAAATACCAAGTATACGATATATATATATATATATATATATATATATATATATATATATATATATATATATATATATATATATATATATATATATACAGTTGCCAATATAGTTCTCTATATTCTATTTTCGTCTCTCAGGCCCCGCAGGGTCTAATGGAATCTCCTCAATAACAAAAAATGCAAACTCTGTATTTTTCATGTTGCGCTGAATGTCTGCATAGGGTATTCTTTTCAGCTTTCCTTTCAATATCATATAGGTGGTCATATATTCATTTTCTTAAATTACAGTCGGTTTTACCCAAAACAATTTTTTACAAATTGTGATATATATTATAAGCTTACTATTACAATTATGATATTGATTACTGTAAGTGTATCTATTTATACTAGGAATGTATACATAGTCTGCATTTACTATATGAGGACATTTTTTATGTAACCTGCATTTATATGTACCAGTTATCTTGTGGTTATCGCCAAAACATATATACCCCTTATTTTCGAATATATTTTTCAAATTCTTCTCTTTTCTAAAAATAAAAGTAATGGGTTATGTTAAAATACCTGGAAGATCTGACATCCTGAAAAAGGTTTTCCAATTTTTTTAATATTTTTAATCAAATTGACATCTGAGTTATAATCCACAATGAAGGCATCGTAGAAATGGATGCCTTCATTCTCTTTTTTTTCTCAATAAACATCTTTATTAAATTATCACATATGACAAAGGCAATCTTACATTTATATAAATGAAAAGCAAATAACATTAACACCACTTTAGTTGCAAACATTATAAATCACAGACACCATTGAAACAACTGTAGTTGCAAACACTATACATCACTTAGACTAGATCCAGTCATTGTCAGTTAAGCATTATATGGCTCATTCAAATCCTGCCTCTTAATCCTTGTTCCTTCTCTGCATATATTGTTCTCACAATTCACATGTTTTCTTATGTAGTTAGCTCCTTCCTCCTTTCTAAAGATCCCAATTTCAGTTGTTTTATCTCTGTTACTATATTCACTGCTTCTAGTAAAGTTGGTCTAGACTTTGATTTCTATTTTCTAGTAATTGCTTTTTTGGCAGCCACCATAATTAGACTCAGCAAGACTTTATTATGTCTAGGCAATTCCGATTCCGTATCATAGCTCAAACAAATCATCTCCCCAGACAATCCAATCCACTCACCCAGGATCTCTCACAGAGCAGTCCACATGGAATCCCTAAAGTCTGCGAGCTCATTACACTCCCAAAAAATATGTTCCTAGCCACCTCTTTTTTGCCTGTCACACCGCCAACATATGCTATCCACTTGAAGAAAATTTCTTTGGAGTCTACTTGGGGTATAAAAATACCTATGTAAATACTTCCAGGCAAAGATCCTACATCTTCTAAACTTTGTTGCATATCTGGGAGATATACATATATCCCCCCATCATGGATTGCTTATCCAATCTCTCTTCCCAATCCTTTTTATGCTCCTCTGATTGATTCTTAAAATTATCATGCAATATTTTATATGCTCTACTAATTATTCCTTTTTTAATGGCAGCTTCTGTTCTAGATTCTATTAAAAACTCTACCAGTGCTGCTCTTTCATTTAGGACCCCCCCTATTTATTTCTCTTTGCCTATACACTGACAGCAGTCCTTGATAGGGAATGCTATCTCGAACCTGCAGTCCAACTAAATTCTTGGCCTCTTCCCATTCTATTACCTTTCCCTTTCTAGTTATTTGCTCCCAGTAGCTTGGTTTCTTTGCCAGTTTTCTCCAATAAATTCCAGATGCCACTTGCCTATCTGTGTCCTTAACTGCAGTCATCCCTATTGGCAGAATCTCTTTTCTCCATTCTCATGCTGGTTTAGTTCTTAGAATACTCCCTGCTATTTTATGAATATAATACTCTGTATGAGTTTTCTTGTTCTCCTTCAGAGTATGCATCCAAAATACCAATCTCTCCTTATTTCTTGAGTTTCCCCCCATATCATCATCATTCTTTTCCACTTTGAATTATAGTTGTCTGCTTCTATGTATAAGAGACTTAACTGTGTTGCTCTAAAATACCCCTTCAAATTGGGTACTTCTAGTCTGCTTTGTTTTGTTGGAATAAACATCTTATCCCACTTGACCATTGCTGCCTTCCCTTTCCAGATAAAATCCTTCAAATCTTTTTCTAATTGCTATCCACAGCTTCTTCTCTGGTTGATAAAAATATGCCCGACTTGTGTATAAGACTAAAGGGACTAAATACGTTCTAATTGCTTGTAGCTTAGTATCCATATCCATATAACAAAGCTTCCACTTTCTCAATTTTTGTATTATCTTCTGTTTAGTCTCCTCAAACATATCCTTATCTGCCACAATTGAGTAATTTCTAATCCATACTCCTAAATACTTCATTTTATCATGTCTCCATAAATATGGATATTGTTGGACCAATTTGTGTATGGGTGCATACTTTACCGCTATTGCTTTAGTTTTAACTTCATTAATTTTGTATCTTGAGAAGATATGAAACTGTCTTAAAATGTTCCACAACACTTTAATGTCCCTTTCTGGTTTTATGCATAAAATATCATCATCTGCAAATAGAGCCAGCTTTTCCTGACTACCACACAAATTATAGCCTTCAATTTCTGACTCCCTTATTTTCTCTGCCAGTGGTTCTAGATGTCTTCATTCTCTTTGTTATCATACTTGTCAACATCATTTCCATCAAAATGGTGAGTTATTAATTCAGCTTTTCTTAACACAGGTGGATACCTAGCAGTTCTACCTTCTTTAAATTCCTTCAAAATGTCATCCACTATTATAGTTGGCTATTTTCTTTCATGAAACATATTTTTTACTCTATCACATTCTTCCATAAAATTGCTTTCATCTGAAACCATTCCTGATACCCTGATGAACTGACCTTCTCTAAACTCTTCTCTTTTAAAGGGTATTCACTTGTAAAATACATGTATGAATTTGAAAAGGTTTCTTTTCTATGTAATGTTGAATAAACTTTTTACAGTGACTTAATTTATGTATTGCTACATCTAAATAATTAGCCTTGTAACATGATGTTATGTGCGAATTTAGGAAATGTGGTAGAATCCTCTATATATTTAACAAATTCCTCTAACACCTCTTCACTGTCTGTCTAAAATATACATATGTCATCTAAAAATGCTTATAAAAATTAAACATTTAGCAAAGTGTGAATTTAAAAGAAACTTTTTTCCCACATATTAATGACTATGTTCGCAAACAGTGGAGCACAGGATGCCCCCATAGCTACCCCTTCAACTTGTTTATAATATTTGCCTTCAAAGTATATTCATTTTTAAATATTATAGCCATAAATTTTGTCATTAATTTAATTACTTTTGTATCTAGATTTTGGTATTTTATTACACTTTCCTCAAGCCATTCAATACCTATATCATGAGGCATTGTTGTAAACAAATCAATAATATCAATAATTACAAATATCACATTCTCCTCATACAACTGATCATTAACTTTTTTCAAGAAATCCCATGAATCTTTCAAAATTAATCAATTCCT